>NC_056614.1:19927168-20200823 GCF_018340385.1 Cyprinus carpio | reverse complement strand
TAACACACAAAAAGTGAATTCACTTGAAAGGGCATCAAGATTACCCTTCTCTGCCACCATGATGGATCCCTTTCGATGGAAAACAGGTGCTTCTGCAGGCAATACAATGGACTGTTCATTCCCCCGATTACCTGCAGTTTCATCCACCGGGTGTTCATGGAGGTTATCGACATAGGGCGTCACATACGAGCTTCTGCCTCAATAAATTAGCTGAACAGATATGTGAGACGCTCCGTGGTCATACCGTGCTAATGCTGTTAGCATCACCGCAGTCCTCACCTGAGGATGCTTTGTAATGGTATGGTGGCGAATTTTTTAAGTGAGGAGAACAAGACAATATCTTCATCTTGCCCTACACCGGCTTGCCAATGAGTAATACATAATGTATTTTTTTATCCGAACAACCAGCGTGGCTCACAAAGGAAGCAGCTTTGGGAGAGAGAGAAAAGCAGTTTTGCATTGTAGCTCATTGCACAGGGTGATGAGGTGTTCGAAGGTTTTTTTCCAGTGTTTTGGCGTCCTGCAGTTCGCAAGTATATATATCAAAGCTGCTAAGCAATTAGGTTAATTAGTCACAGAGGCATTCGTTATTGACGTGTCATGCTAAACACCTCTGGTTTTTGGAGCCTGCATTGCTCACATGTACTCATTTTAAAACAGAAAGGCGATTTCTGAGCGAACACAAAATAATTTTACTGGCACTGTTCCAGCTCACGTTACTCAAAGAAATCTTCATTGAATGCCATTTAAATGGCATATTTAAATGCGGCTATAGCCGAGTTACAGTTCTCACTTAAGAGTTTTATGGATGTAATAAGAATTTCAAAAAAAACATTGAAGGTTCAAAGGCTGATCTCTGAAGTGGTTTTAATGTGTGTGCCTTTGCGTGTATACAGGTGTAGCCTTTGTAGGCTGTAGAAATGTGTCACCCTGTACAGATCCTGCTATGCTTTTATTACCGCAGTGTACAGTATATACTGTAAAAATTGCTACATAATTGGAATGATTAATTTCTGACGTGTCGCAGCACGCTGGGGAGTCCAGTTTAGATGCAGTGTGACCTCAGGAAGGATTATCTTTACCAATATAATAATATAGTTATTATAATAGTGTATAATTTAACAGCCGTCACTGCTGTTCATATTAGCTATTTTAAAGTCTTGTTTATTGAGTGTTACATTTGGTGAAGCTGTTGCTCACTACTATTTAAAAGTTTGGGGACTTTTATTTCAAACAAATGCAGTATTATCCTGAAAATATATATTGCAGTTTTTCCACAAAAATATTAAGCAGCCCAGTTTTCAACATTGGTAATAAGAAATGTATTGTGCAAAAAAAAAACGGCATATTAGGCATGAGCACAGTTTTCAACATTGGTAATAAGAAATGGAATTGGTGCAATAAATCTGCATATTAGAATGGTTTCTGAAGGATCGTGAACAACGGAAGACTGATGGCTGTTTGAAAATGTTTTAAGATTGTGTTTTAAAAAAACATGTGTATTTTAAATTATAATAATATTTCACAAATGGTACTGTGTTTTGTCTTGTTTTTTTAATTTTTATTTATTTAATTTTTTTTTACTGTATTTCTGACTACTATATTTATTTATTTTATTTATTTAATTCTTTTCCCCAAAAAAATCTTGTACTTTGGTTATTATCGCTATTTTACTTAAAGTAAAATGAATGGGGAAAAAAAATTGTCACGTAATAAGCAATGTACCATAATTAAACACCTTGAAGATTGTGGTCATACTGCCCAATTCAACATTATTCACCCCCAAGGTCACCTTTGTTACAAGAATGTAACTTAGAGTGTCAAAGAGGATGGTAAACGGGCAGGAAAGAAAGAGTTATGGATGAGAGAAAGAGGGATAGGGAAGGGAAATGAGAGGAGGAATATGTCACAGAGGACGCAAAGAGTGAAAGCGAGGTATGGGGCGTCGAGATAAGATGGAGACGGACAACGATTCAGAGGGGATAAGGCTGGCCGGTGTGGCTGTATCTTCCTCGGTCAGACTTGATGGGTGAAGATGAAAGTGCGGGTCGATATTGTTGAGGGTTAAAGTTTCTCTATTTCATGTTAATAACCTTTGATGAATGGTCCAGATTTTATTTTTATCTGCTTTCAGATCATGGATGAATGGAGCGCTGGGATAGCTTCGTCAGGCATGAGTCACCTTTAAGGGACATTTTTTTGCGACTTCAAGTCCATTTTTCATCAACCATAAAAGATATATCACCTCAAAAAGAGCCCTTTCTTGGAAGCCTTACTAAGTTGACTTGTGAATGAATGCGGTCATCCTAACAATGCTAAACTATGGATAATCCTATCGGTTAACCTTCCTTTTCATCTATACTGTGTAATAAGTGATATGTATTGAACTTGGTTTCAAGTGCCAAACTTTATTTCTCCTAAGACTAATATACCAACTTTTTCTTTTGTCTTGCATTTTCTGCAGTGGGTTTTCGACGACTGCGCTGGAAATGAGGATGCTGAGTTTATTGAAGTATCGAAACCCTGACTTTCTAATAGACAAGAAACCTCGAATACTGGTTCCCAGAAGAGACGTGATTGACAGCGGGGATCGGGGATGTCATGTTTGTCCCACGGGTGTCAACGTTCATGTTGATGACATGGCACAGGTGAACCAGTAATGGGCGCACCCATCCAGATCTCCTCAGACACTCAGGGTAAGTGTTTCTCTGTGAGTTGATTTTGTGTGTTTGTGTGTGTGTGAATTTGTTAAATGGCCTGAAGTCTTCAATCTTGTCATTTTAAATGGCCTTCTATGCTGGAGACATCATATGTCTGGACACCCATGATTCTGTTCTTTCAGATCTGGACGTATGCGTCCGTCAGTGTGTCTTTACTGCCATCATATTGACAGACTCCAGCTCAGACTAGAAATTACCCATCATGTCCTGTCATGGTATCAGTTGAGGACAGCCACATATTTCCTTCAGAGGAGACCAGTGGCAGAAATGAACTTTTGAAATGACTTGGTTAATAGTGATTATAATTAAATTTCAATATAGGCTAGACACTACCGTTCAAAATTTTGGGGTCAGTCAGATTTTCTTTTTAAGAAATGAATACTTTTCTTCAGCAAGAATGCATTAAACAGATCAAAAGCAATATTAAAGACTTTCACATTGTGACAAATGATTTCTTTCAAATAATTGCTCTTTTGAACTTTCAATTCATCTTTCTATTCATCAAACAAACCTGTAAAGAGCATCACTGTTTCCATACAAATATTAAGAAGCACAACTGTTTTCATCTTCGATAAAAATAAGAAAAATTTCTTGAGCTAATCTGCATATTAGAATCATTTCTGAAGGATCATGTGACACTGAAGACTGGTGTAATGGCTGATGAGAATTCAGATTTGCATCATAGGAATAAATTATATTTTAAAATATTAAAATAGAAAACAGTTATTTACTTTTTAAAGACATTCTATATTTGATCAAATAAATGCAGCTTTGGGTGAGCATAAGATGCTTCTTTCAAAAAACAAGCTTTTGAACATCCCTGAGGGAGAGAGGGAAAGAAAGAAAGAAGAAAAGAAAGAAAAACGAAAGAAAGAAGAAATGAAAGAAAAAAAAAAAAATAATAAAAAAAATAAAAAAAAAATGAATAAAATTAATCAATCATATACACACATTTATCCAAATTTAAAAAAAAATCAGGGGGGGGGGGGGTGATGTGGTCAAATTCATTTTCAAATTTTTCAAATTTATGTAATTTAACATAATGATTACAAAAGTTTTCTTATTTTTAAAAAAGTTTATATTATTTATTTAAGTTTTTAAATTTGCCTTATTAAATGAACTAGTATTTATAAGCTTTTTATTATTAGTATTATTTTAATTTTTTTTTCTTTTTGGGCCTGAAATGGAAGAATTTTGGTCAATATTGATGATTATACAATATTTTGCTAAATGTGCTTTTGTGCTGAAACCTTGGCTGGTTTAGGCCTGTCCTGGATTAATAATGATAGCAGTAAAACCACCAGTAGGTGGCAGCAAGCCCCTGTTTTGATAAATGATTGATTGAATTGTTCAAATCAAACTATTCGTTCAAAAAGGCTGCTTCAATAAGAAATTAAACAAGCCTGTGTCCCAATGTGCATACTATCCAAGCCTAAATTCTATGTGATATTAGTAATTTTCAATATTATTTAGGGCAGATAGGCTGGATAGTATGCACACTGGGATGCAGGGAAAGTGTCCATCTGAATGGGCAGTTGAATCACTGGCTCACTGATTCATTCAAGGAACATAACACTGTGTTACTATGCACTGTTGTATAAAATGAATATTCAGAAAAAAACTCATATATGGGTATTTTTTCTATAATTGCTTGACTTATAAGGTTATATAGGCTTCATCACATAGTGAATCGATGACTCGATAATGTCAGCTCTGCTGTCATCTCTCAATCCCTCTCACATACAGCACAATATCATTATGTCAGGGGAATGTTTTTAAATTCTAATGCAGGAAAAATCATACCTTTTCTGTTGTCTTTTTTCCTGAAAATTCAAAAGTTGCTCTAGAACCATTTTGCGCGAAAAATGACGAAAACTTGCTTCCACTTGTGTGCAGCTTGTTACAGAACCGAATTCTGATTGGCCAATTGCCGTTATTTGTGAAGTAGATAATTTTAACATTTCATTTGCATGATAAGTTTTACATAATACACATTATTAATCCAAAGGGGATGCCACCCCCCTGCATCCCCCGTCAATTCGAGCCCTGTTCATTCAATCAATCATTCATTCATTCATTCCTGCAAGAACACATGCAGTACAATACACACATGCGGACTAGAATTCTCATAGGAAAATTTAGGTCATACTGTAGCTGTATTATATTACATGTAGTGCCATAGTGAATGAAAAGCAACTAGCAACCACCTCTTTGAGATGATAAACTATGAATTATACTCTCAGATGAGATGTATAGCATGAGTGAAGTGATTGCTATGTGAGAGAGCTCGGGGAGAACAGCAGCGTGTGAAGAGGCTGAGGCGAGAGCCTGGAAGCAGGGTCATTATGGATCATACATCCTGTAATCACAGTCAGACTAAGCCTTCAAAAATAAAGCTCGCCCCAACCCACTGGTTTGTTCCCGACAGAAAACCTTGCATCAGCTAGTGAATGCCGAAGGGAAGCGCTTCTTATTGATGCCATATTTGACTTAATGCCCATTTTATTGGATTTTGATTATTGATAAGTGCAAGTGGAAATGGAAAAGGCTTCCGTCTTCCCTAGAGGCTGACATGATGCAATTCTAGCCACCATACAAGCACAGCAAGCCTGAAGAAAAGGCCTTATGAGAAAAGTGAGAATTCAGGGTATAATTCAGTATTTTACAGAGGATCAATATATGAATTAATTTCATGATTTGTTTTCCTCTCTAGCATTTCTATGTGTGAATGAGACTGTCTTTCCTTGTGGAACCACCAAATGGAGTGAAAAAAAAAATGCAGTGAATTTGTAAGACCTTGACATTTCACACTTTTCAATCTGTTGAAAAACAAGAATAAATATACTGGGTTCTTTCTTTCACAGTCCTTTTTCATTTATTCTAAAGAAGAGGATGACCTGGTCACAAGGTTACAGGTTATAAATCTGTCTGGTTTATTGCCTTTACTTGTTTATTGGCCTTTCTGGTGTTTTTAGCCTTGGCCGGTGGTAGTAATATAATGCATTGTTTCATAGAAAGTGGTTCAGTTGCTTACCCTGCTGAAAAATGAAACATCTGTAACCATTCTAAGGTTTTAGATTGTCTGGTTTGATCATTTTCTTGGCATTTTAGGTACTTATCATCTAGCAGTTCCTATGAAAGTTTGGGGTTACACAGGTCTTTTGGGATGAATCACTACAGGCAGAGAATCTGCAATGCAAACCCAGAGGTTTCTGTCTGGCACTCTGACTCCTCTCTCCGTCTGGATAAATGAGGAGTCAGAAATGAGTAATGATACATCCCAATAGGGCAGTCAGCAGCAGAATGGCAGAATTGACAAGGACTCAGTGCCTCTAACAACCCTGAGTCCGAATTACTGATGAGTTTCGATGATTAAGGAAAAGCAAATGGGGGGTTTTGATCACATTTTAGCTTTCTATGCACTGTCAAAAAAGCTGAAAGTTTTAGGTGCTATAGAACAATTGTTAAAGGGATACTCCACCCCAAAATGAAAATTTTGTCATTAATTACTTACCCCCATGTTGTTCCAAACCCGTAAAAGCTCAGTTCGTCTTCGGAACACAATTTAAGTAAATTACAGTGTCAAGGTCCATAAAAAGTATGAAAGTCATGGTCAGAATACTCCATCTGCCATCAGACGTACAATCTGGGTTATATGAAGTGACGGGAACACTTTTTGTAAGCGAAGAAAACAAAAATAACGACTTTATTCAACAATTCCTTTGTCAACAGTCTCTGTTTTCTTTCAAATCAAAGCTAAATGAAGCCCAGTTGAAGTCAATATTTCTTTAATATTATTTTCTAATATTTTATATTTGGGTTTTATGTATATTGTTTTCACAAACATGTGAATAACTTTATTCTGATTAGGAAAAGGAAAAATGTATGTTAAACTTACATTAAAAGTACTTACCAATTGTTCTGAGATGTGATTGGTTGAAGACTGCAAGGAGCGGAGAGAAGAAAAACTGTGAGAGAAGAAAAAAAGTGTTGGGGTAGCGAAGAGAGAACATGTCCGAGCTTATTTAGTTTGTTAAGATACTAGCCTGTGAAAGTTATCGACAAGAGAACTGATTTAGGTTTAGTATGAAGTTGTTTGAGGGTGAGGAGATTTCCCCTCATATCATCAAATAACAGAACTGCGTAGTTGATTCTCATGAGTCAGCGCTGAACTTTTACCTGAGAGACTGCCGAATTCATGGTCGTGGAAAACTGCCATCGATTGCATCTCTTACCAATCTTAGACCAGGAACATTCCAGATAGCACCCTGAGATACCAGGAAATTCTCAGTGGTTCCTCTGGCAACGTTGGATATGATCGCCGATCTTCAATCTCTTCTCAAGGACTGGAATTTATGGCCATTTTAAACATTGAAAGCTAGCTGGGTTTTGATTGCGGTTGGGACATTTGAGTGAACTAATTTGTGTTTTTGAACTTGAGTTTTCAATTCACAACCATATATTTCATTTGGTGACATTTAGGACATTGTGTCCTTAGCTTTACAACTTTTTTGTTGTAACTGATTTTGTTATATTTATTATTTTCATATTCTATTTGATTTTATTAAATTAATCTCAGTTTATTTCATATAATGGTTTGCGTGGATATTTTATTGGTTAAGAGAAGTATCAACAGTTACATTAAGGGTTTATTGAGACAAAGCTAATAATATTCAGGGAATATTTAGAGAGATCTAACCAAAAAAGAATCCAGGGTCCCTTCCGCTTAAAGTATAAGAAGCGAGCACTACATAAATACACATAGAAACAGCGCATCCTGGTGGCGCGGATGATACAGAAGTGCATACGCAGCATACAGTGATATGGAGAGACACAGAGGAGACTGTTGACAAAGGAATTGTTGAATAAAGTCGTTATTTTTGATTTTTTCACTTACAAAAAGTGTTCCCGTCACTTCATATAACCCAGATTGCATTTCTGATAGCAAATTGACTATTCTGACTATTCAGACTGAGGGGACCTTGGTCTTCAAAGACAACAGTGGTTCCCTAGTCATGAAAACACATGTGAAAAAGAAAAACTACTATATTTGCAATTTATTAAAGTCGTGGTATTGCCGGCCCAGGACTCGAACCCACAAACTCAAACTCTCTAACCAGTAGGACACACACACACACACACACACACACACACACACACACACACACACACACACACACACACACACACACACACACACACACACACACACACACACACACACACACACACACACACACAGACAGACACACACACACACACACACAAACACACACACACACACACACACACACACACACACACACACACACACACACACACACACACACACACACACACACACACACACACACACACACACAAACTTAGGGTTAGGAGTCAAACTCTCTAACCAGTAGGCTACGTCACACACACACACACACACACAGACACACACAGACACACACAGACAGACGGTAAAATAACTATTGAACCTGTCACCATTTTTTGTAAATATATTTCTAAAGGTGCTGTTGACTTGAAATTTTCACCAGATGAAAATAAAGCTACTAGAATAGCCAGGCCAATCACCTGACTTGAACACCATAACAAATAAGAATGCGCTGATGATGTATTGTGTCTGGGTGAGCTGGGTGCGAAGAGGTATGCAAATACATACTTGACAGGCAGGTAAAGCCAATTAAAATGCTTGGACAGAACATTTTGATTGGTTGAACATTTCTCGGTCCTACGCCTTCCACAGAATATATAAATACATATAAATATATTTAGACCACTTAACTTAATGATTGCTATCGGGATGTGATGAGACTTTCAACCAGCATAACAAAAAATGTTTCTGAAGACAATCACCTATTCCACCTTTAAGATAGTTTTTAGTGAAAGCATTTGATTGTGTTCTTGTAGTGCAATCAAAGAAATCGGTATTCTTAGTATGTCAGGCCATAATTTTCCTGTGGCTTCAAAGTTATTATTCACATCGGCATTAGGTGATTGCCTTAAAAAAATGTGTGCCCAGAACTGTATGCCATCTACATTTTAGGGAACCCACAGCAGCCAAACAAGTGCCTTTGAGATGATTGGGAATGCTAACAGATGGGTTTTTTCAGGTATTATAAACCAACTTTTGTCTTTAGAACTCTCACAGCTCAGCCATTAAGATTCAAGTGCCCCTTCTTCAACACCACACCATTAGCAGCAGCATTAATGTTACTAAAATAGCCATTATTACAATAATTCACTTTGAAACAATCAACGCTGTGGTTGGGAAACACTCTCCATGTCTTCTGTCACCTCTCTCTTTAATGAGACACAATAGCACAGGTTTTTGACAGTTCTGGGGGCAATCATGGAAACCTTTGAGATGGATTAAAAAAATACTGTTGCAAAAATCTTGCCTGTCTTCTTAAGTGCAAATATATTTTACTACAAGTATCACAAGTGTCGTTCACACATATTACCATTATTTCATTATTATTTTCAATGTATATTAATATAATTTATTCTCTCTTTTTCTTATTGTGTATATTTTATTGTATATTGTAAACCTTTATTTAATAATTTTTATTTTATAGCTTTAACAATGTAAGTCTAGTACATTTTATTTTATTTTATTTTATTTTGTTTTATTTTATTTTATTTTATTTTATTTTGTTTTATTTTATTTTATTTTATTTTATTTTAAAAGAGGGGAAATTAGATTAGGACATGACCCAGGTCAGACTTGAACTTTAGTTCCCATAAGCCAGCAGCTCATTTTGTGATGTTAAAGTTGCTTGCATTGCAGTTTTGACCATAATTTTAAAAAGGCAGGTGGGGTGGAATAATTTTTGATGCTCAGAGCTGTTAACCGAAAATTTGCTGGTTCAGTTCCATGCAAGGAGCTAACCATGAGCCATCAGATGATTGCAGGGATTGAAAATAAGCTAAAACATATTAAAACTGCTTAACGCACATAATTTATTTGCTAAATGGTGGGAAGAATTTCAAAAACCCTAATCCTCAATGCAGCTCAGCGGTGCAATGTACTCTACGGCTGGGATTCGTATGCCACTAATCTTTAAGCCGCCCTGTTTCAGTTATTAATGAGAGCTCAGACTAGCTCACAGAGCGGAGAAAGCCGAAGCAGGGATGATTGTACCTCTGTAATTTATGAACAGGAAACATTAAAGATTCATGACTATCTTCTTTTCAGCATGTCAGCACACTCTAGCCTACAGTGTTCATCACTGGCAGAGGGAAGGCATAGCGAACGCATACAACAGACCTTGCACTCTGTTCTCTGAGCAGTGCGGTGTGTTTTTCTGTCCTTGAGAATGCAGCGGGGTAGAGTGGCAAAGGAGTTCATCAATAACCTCAACGCAGACCTTCATTTTTCCAACAGAGAAGGTTCTTAAAGTTCCATCAGTCTCTCTCGTTCTCTTCATCGCTCACTGCGGCGTGTTGATGAGTTGACGGAGATGTTTCATCTTCACCTTAAGACCCGTCACTCTGTCACGTATGCCCCTTATGTAGCGGATGAGAATAACATAAACTCCCCTCATGATGGGATGACATATTGGTTACTTTCTCATGGAAATGTGCTCTCAGCCAAGGTGAAGGGACTGATATGATGCTGTTCTGACATGTTATAAGTTTCAATACAACGGCTGAAGGACAGATAAACTTTAACGCAATCTCTGAAAGGTGATTTCAGTTATGAATATGAGTTTGAATCATTACACCAATGATAATGTTGCATTTCCATAGAAGCGGGTATGTGTAGTATGAATGGTGCATATGGCCACCCTGTTTACAAATACAAGGTAATTCTATTCATGCGATTTATTATTTTAATTGATTGATGTAAACCAAAAGACAAGTTTATTTAAAAAAGTACCTCATTTGCATCATAAACTAATAATATAAAACAAATTGCTCTGATTCTGAAATACTGAACCATCTTCAAAGGTGTGCGATATATGTGTGCATAGATTAGTTTGCACCATCTTTGAGTGTGAGTATCAAATACAGCCAAGTTATGATGATGTGTCGCATTATGTGGCCATGAATGATGTCAGAGCAATTCAAACAAATGACTTTATTCCATCCGTTCTATTCCACCTTTGTACACTCTGTCATCCTGACAGCCTTTGGGCTCCAGCAGCTCTGAATCCAGCCTCTCACATTCCCCATCACTCCACCGCAGCTACACTTGACCAAAGACATGCAGCAAGGACAGAACACACTGTGCTTCCGATGCATAATGAAAGTTTGTGACCGCACCCCAACGGTTTCACAAAAAATGACATACAAGTAGGACACAATAAAAAGCTTGTCAAGGGTATCTCTCCGTCTGTGGAATGCATGCTTAGCGGGTTGGAATTTGGAGAACAGGAGCAAAAGAGATAAGTAAACAAAAATAGAAATAGATGGAAATAGAAGCATAAAAACGACTGGATTGACAAAAAGAGCTTTCTTATTGGTGCTTTTCCAACCTTGACAAACTATGTAGTCTCTGTAGTGGATGGTTTCCAGTTGGTACGTGGTGACATTCTTTTTTGCCCTCCCTCTTTCTCCCTCCTCCTCCTCGTTATGCCTTGTAATGCAGCTCAGAGAGGTTCACTGTTGTAATGAGTTCAGATGCATGCTGGGATCTGTGTGGCGGCATGCTGTCGCCATGTCCCCAGCTTCAAGTCACCTGAAAGGCTGCTTATGTGAAGCATAAAAAAGGATTCTAAAGCCTTGCTGAACAAACAGAGATATCAGAATATTTTTCTCCTCTGTTTACTTTAAAGCATCATAAGGCTATTAATATCACTCTGAAATGCTCTGATAATAAAATTAATCTCTGTGTTTAATGGCATTCTTTTGCTCATGACAGCAGGACGGTGAAAGTAATTCCCTCAATAAAGGGAGATTTTGGAGAGAAACAGTGGTGGGTATCTGCTAATGACATCAAAACAACAGGAGCCTGTAATAATTCACTTCAAGAACAGATTTTTTGAAATATGAAATACTATTAAGACTGATCCGTGGGGATTTATGATTTTTTTTTTTTTTAATTTGATTTTTTTTTTTTCAGTTTTGCAGGGAAATATCCTGAAAAACTTCACCCATCAATCTTGATATCAGGCTGAAAAGTACTTTAGACACTCTTCCTCACATTAATAGCTCAGGCTGTCCCCAGAGATGGTGGTGTGATGTATCCATTTCACAAATGGAATCTTCTGTCCGGGCAGATCAAGATGGGCCATTTAGGTTATAATGTGATTTGCTAATGTACTTTTTCTCTGCATTTGACCATTTATATTTCACTACTGTACTGCAATCAGCTCAAATTGCATTTTATATTTGAGATACCAAAACTTTGAAAATGACTGATTTGTTGAGAATAAGGTGATCTGTAATGGTTTGGGAAAGATATCCGTTCGCATTCACACTCATCTCAATGGCAGTTGCTTGACTAGCACGCAACTTCCTGGAACTTGATGAGCTACACTGCGAAAAAGTTAAATGTCTGAAGGTGCTTCAAATAAGATACATTTACTTAAGAAGCAGCATTTCATAAAATATTAAAACTTGTTTTCAGAAAAGGTATCAATACTAATATATTTCCCCCATTTGTAACAAACAAGTTAACATTTAAATTTATTGACTTAGCAGACAAAATACACAATTTAAAAGACAAAATGCACTTATATTCAAGATACAACCAATGAAAACAATTATTTTCTAGACAGTGTTTCTTCTCAAGTACATTTATCTTGTTTTGATTTTTAGATGTTTTTTTCTGAAAAGCAAATCATTTCATTCTAACAACTTAAAAAGTTCTCTCTCTCTCTCTCTCTCTCTCTCTCGAGCTGTGATGCCAAAGGTATCAAAATAATATTTTATGTATTATTTAATGTATAAGATAATAATAGTATGCTTTATATATGGTAATACCATTCAAAAAGTTTTTTTTTTCTTTTCTCCCCCCTTAGTGTTACAAATGTTTTCTGTTTTAAATAAATACTTTTGATCCTTCCTGAAAATCCTGAAAAAAAAAAAAAAAAATATCAGAGAATTGTGAAAAATGCTGTTCCAGAAGATGCAGTTTCAGGATCCACCAGAAGGGCCTAGTTTGAGCACGCTAATTAGCTAAGGCTTGACCTATTGGTTTGCGGAAAGCATTTTGAGCCAGGTCATCAAAAGACTTTATAGGACCATCAAAAAGACTTTATATGTATTTGTGCCATATGGCCGTCTAGGGCCAGTGGGATGGTTTCCAGTTGGTACGCGGTGACATTCTTTTTTGCCCTCCCTCTTTCTCCCTCCTCCTTCTCGTTCTGCCTTGTAATGCAGCTCAGAGAGGTTCACTGTTGTAATGAGTTCAGATGCATGCTGGGATCTGTGTGGCGGCATGCTGTCGCCGTGTCCCCAGCTTCAAGTCACCTGAAAGGCTGCTTATGTGAAGCATAAAAAAGGATTCTAAAGCCTTGCTGAACAAAAAAAAAAAAAAAAAAAAAAATTATCAGAGAATTGTGAAAAATGCTGTTCCAGAAGATGCAGTTTCAGGATCCACCAGAAGGGCCTAGTTTGAGCACGCTAATTAGCTAAGGCTTGACCTATTGGTTTGCGGAAAGCATTTTGAGCCAGTTCATCAAAAGACTTTATAGGACCATCAAAAAGACTTTATATGTATTTGTGCCATATGGCCGTCTAGGGCCAGTGGGATCTTGCACGGGTCGTTGCCACCGTGCTAATATATTCCGTTTCACCCAGCTGTCAATGCTGAGTGACAAATATAATTTGTGCTGCCATCTAATTGCCCTTAGGGGCTCTAATTGCAACAGTGTTGACATAGAAAAGAGAATAGGACAAAATGGTGAGGAAGAAAGAACAGATCAGAGAGGGTAACGTGAGAGACACTGATTAGCTTGGTTATTGAATTGAGATGCTAATAAACTTCAGTATTCGCATGGAAGCATGAAACCCACAGAAAAACACATTTGCTGCATTTATACACCTTAGGTGGGATGAGATCTGAGGCTCGGATTACATGTTCTGCATCTTTATAATCATTTTATCTATTCTGATTGGTCAGTTGTGACATTTTGTGGTAAAATATTTTCCATAATGACTACTTAACTATATAATTGACCATTACCCATGGCGACCGATGTAGGAGACAGTGTTAATGTCTCTCTGTGCTCTTTTTTTTCTTTGTTTGATAAAATTATTTGAACTAAAATCAATATTTCATTTCTATGTATTCACTTATTTGGTGTGTGGCAGCATCATAAGCCAGATAATGTAGAGTCGGGTGGTCATTATCGCAAAATAAACCCCATCAGCATGACATAAAATAGTGATATTTTGCAATAATGACTGGCTGACTGTATTCTATCCCATATACAGTATAATGTCTCTTTTTATTGTCACTTTTTTACTCTTTAAGGCTCAATCTCCACTCAATTCAGTTTAAGAGCCGCAAAAGGAAAGCTTGTGACAATATTTGCTTATAGTTTAAGTTTCTGAAATAGGACATGGCTTTAAATTAAGCTTCTATCTAAATAAGGGAAGCGATGGCAAACCACAGAACTGCTGTAATGACCACTTTTAATGACTTTGGTAAGAGCACAACATGGCTTGTTTGTATCGATGTGCTTGCCAGAGTTTTATATTAGCGCTATCAGGTGTCTGCATAGTTCAGTAACCCTCATGTATCTAATAGGATGTATTGTGGCTGTTTTTCTATCCATTCAAAAAACATTATATGGATGTGTCCGGTGTAAGAGTTGGTAGTGCCCTTCATGAAGGGATTTACATTGATTTTATGAAGTATTCATAACATTATGGGACTAATGTGGTGTATAATAGCATAGTGGTTAAAGAACTAGAATGGCAACTGAAAGGTTCTAGGTTAAAACCCTCCTAGGGGTGATTTATGATCCATCACCATTGCTCCCTCAAGCAAAACACTTAGCCCAGTGGATGTTCCTGTAATAATTGTAATGGAATCCCTTTGGATAAAATGGTCAGTTAAATGTCAGATTACCTCTGAATATGTTATATGAGTGGCACATACCTCAACACTTGTATTTCTTACATTTGAACTATTTTCACATTTTTGTCCTGGTTTAGGAGATCCTGGGTCTATCAGACATGATGCCACACCGATCCAAAAGAGCCCTGCTGGTGCCCCCCATGTTTGTCCCAGAGAACCAGAGAGCCCCCTTCCCCAGGTTAATTGGAAAGGTAAGACCTTCCATTTGTAACTTTTTGACATTGACTTAGTCCTACTAATGTGCATTGCCACCGTGGTCTTGGTCAACCATATTTTCTGTGTGGAAATAAGTGTGACAGTGCTACCTGGTGGGTTAAATAAGTTAAATAAGTTCTTTGGTTTTCAAGTTTACTTAGCTCTGGTTCCAAAAGGTCAGATGAATGAGCTGAAAAAACTATGTATGGAATGACACATTTTCATAGGCCAACCCAGAAGTTAACATCGCCGAGGGTCCCTTGGGAAAAAAAATCCAGGATTTTTCCATTAGCTTTTGGATCATTGCAGAACATGAGCTCTGTGACAAACAAGTATTTATGGTTCTTATAAATTTTGTTCATCAAGGTAATATTCACAAATCATCATTGCTTTTATGAATTAAAAAAATGAAGTAAAAAGCAAAAGTTGTCATGCTGATCCTTGTGAGGCAGCACGCCGACATATAGCGGCATTGTGCTACAGGCGTCCTGAGTTCCAGCTCCAATTCCAGCTCGTGGACATTTCCTGATCCCACCCCACTCTCTCCCACTTCTCTTCCTGTCATTAGACTGAATAAAAATAATTTGTTTTGGAGATGTGTGTTTTAAACTCAGGAGGATGGAATCAAATGATTTCGGTACTTCCTGTTCGCTTGCTTTCTGTGGCTGTGTCTCAGCATGGGCTGGGGTTATTCCTTGGCGAAATAAAAGTGCTAGATTACTGTGGCACAGTGAATAAACCACATTTTGTGCCATATTTGTGATCTTTAATCTAGTGTTGAATGCAAGGGCTGAATTATATTGCAATTTCTCCCACCGACAGAATAACCCCTCTATACTGCACATGGATTACTATACTTCAGCAAGTGACAGAAAACACAGCTAGGTCCATTAAGAGTCTGATGAGGCTGACCTTCCTTCAGTCTCTTTCTATATACATCTACATATGTCTGCACTTTCTCAGTCTATAGTGCCTCTTTTGCAGCATTTTCACTATAATAAAAAAATAAAAGAAAAAGTGATGTGACATAAAGCCAAGTATGGTGACCCATACTCAGAATTCATGATCTGCATTTAACCCATCCAAAGTGCACACACAAGCAGTGAACACACACCCAGAGCATTGGGCAGCCATTTATGCTGCAGCGCCCGGGGAGTAGTTGGGGGTTCGGTGCCTTGCTCAAGGGCACCTCAGTCATGGTATTGACGGCCCGAGACTCAAACCCACAATCTTAGGTTTAGAAGTCAAACTCTCTAACCATTAGGCCACGACTTCCCCTTCAAGATTCAAGATTTTTATTTTTATTTATTTAATACACGATTATATAGAGCATATATAACCAGCAGTGAAATGTGAGTCAGGTCCCCTCCATGGACAGTGCAATTATTAAAGAATACAACACAGATGAAAATATACATAAATAAAGGTATGAAGAAAAATAAAAGTAAACAATAAAAATATAAGAATAAAATATTAAAAAAAGATGTATACTGTAGAATTAATTATTAAGAAACATAGCAATGTGCAAGAGGCAAATGTGCAAACAGGTTGTGCCACTGTGAGGTAGAGAATGATGAATATATTACTGATTAAGTGAATATTAAGTGGAGACAAGTGGATGTAAAGAGGCTGGTTTTGAGTTTAGGAGCCTGATGGCCTGGGGGAAGAAACTCCTCCTAAGTCTCTCAGTTTTTGCCATCAGGCTACGGAAGCACTTACCAGATGGCAGCAAAGTGAAAAGATGGTTACTGGGGTGGATGGAGTCCTTGATGATTTTAACAGCTCTGCTTTTGCTATGGTGAAACCACACAAGGGGACTGGCTACTGAGACCTATTTATTTGATAGTGCTGCTGTTTATTGGAAACCGGGCAAAATGGATTTTCAGCATGGTTAAATCTTGTTTCCTTGTGCTGTTTACGGTGTATTATACGGTGTACATTCATTTTTCATAATTGCCGCTGCACAAGAAGGCTGAAAGAAATTGGGAATTGCCCACTAGCATAATGGAAGCTTGAAGAGAAACAGAGGGGTTTCCCAGATGTTTTCTCTCTTGGAAAGGCGGTAAACGTGTTGGGTGTCTGGGAAAGCCTTCTGTTTCTTTTTCGATTTGCATCATTCTAGTGGGGCATTGTTTATTTTTATTATTGTCATATGAAGACAAATCGTGCTGCCACTGATTATTTGCTCACACTTTTGGAACAGCCACTAACTGAATAAGAGGCACTGTGATAGATTTGCCATCACAATCTATCAAGGCACATTAGATTATAAACTTTTAGTGTACAGCCTTTTTGGTTTTATACTGACACCTACTGGTGTGGATGTATGAAAGTATAATTTTAAACATATTTCCCAAAAGTACTGTCCATGTATTTATCTATAAATTGTTTAATGAGGAAATATCTTCCTCTTATCTTTTTATTATATTTTATAGTGCCAGAGATGCATTGTTCCCTGTAAGAAGAAATTGTAATACGATTGTTTAGAGGGATTTAGAAATTAATCTTTTGTGTACCACTCTGTCCAACAATGTTCTGTGTTTCCACATGTTCAATCATACAACGGGGCAAGTGGTTTTACACCGGCCCTTTCTGTAAAGATGAGTTCTATTGGATGGTGTTGACTTGAGATCCACTCTCGGTTAAGGGGGCTTGAAGTATTGGAAAAGTAATAAAGAACAGATTTGCCCTGATTCTTGTTCTGGCTTTGACATCAGTCTTCTGTGGGATTATGGGGGATTTATTATGGTGGAGTGTTCACCTGTAGCACTGCAATCTCACAAATGGGAAAAAGTCCAAAGGTTCCCTCTAGGACCTGCTAGTAATTGTCTCTGGGCCGGTTTTTATGGGCAGTGCTGGTGTCTCGCTGTTCTATTATGTCCAGGACAAACCCTACCCACAGCAATTGAATTGTTCCGTTTCTGTGTATTTTTTGGCACCCAGAGCTGAAACACTGGCCATATTTTGTTGCTTCACAGTTACACTCATTCTCACTCTCTGCACTTTTCACAAATCAGAAGGAATAATTGTGTCTCACACTGAAGTGTTGATAGATGGCGAGGGATATGTGTTTGCTTGTCTGTGCATCATTTATACTGCTGGGTGCTGATTGTCTTTCATTTTGCTTTGACCTTGCACTAACAAACATGAGTCTCATGTAGAGAGAGAGAGAGAGAGAGAGAGAGAGTTATTTAAGTGCTCTTTGTGTAGATATCTTTGTGCTACTTGTTTGCACTCTAGAGAGTGTGACCCCATCTATCTCTATCTTACTACAGTTTCCCTCTGTATTTATTTTTTTTCCACACTGAAAGCCACTTGTCTGCTGCAGACATAAGAGTTAGTATTTTTGTTTTGAAAGAAATTAATACTTTTATTCAGCAAGGTTGAATTAAATTGATAAAAAGTGACAGTAAAGCCTAACATCTATTTCAAAGTAATGATTCTTGAAAATTTGGTTCTGCTATCACAGGAATTAATTTCACTTTAAAATGTGTTAAAACAAACAAACAAACAAAAACAGTTGTTTATACAAATATTTTAAAATATTACTGTTTTTACAGCATTATTTATCAAGTAAGTGCAGTCTTGGTGAGCATAAGAGGCCTTCAAAACTGTTAATTTTTGTTTTGTTTTGGACACAATATTACTGCTTTTACTGTATTTACTGTGTTTTTGACCAAATAAATCCAGTCTTGGAGAAAAAATGGGGCTTCTTTCACCAACATAAAAAATTACAGACCCTGTGTTTTTGTTATGTTTTGAACACAATATTAAAGTTTTTTTCTGCATTTTGGACCAAATTAATGCAGTGATCATATGAAGCTTCTTTCAAAAACAATACAAAATATTATCAAACTTAAATTTTGAATTATTTTATTTTATTTATTATTTTTTTTTAATCAAATAAAAGAAATCTACTGTGGGTGAAAACATTAAAAAATCTTAACTTTGAACAGTAGTGTGTATTTATTATATTTTATTTTTTTGTAATATCACACATTTTAGCATCAAGTTGCATGGTTTGAGGTATCTTTCATGTCCAAAGTGCAAAGGGGTTTGATCAAATCCATAACCCAAAATTTTAGCAGTAGTAATAGTGATGTTTTCCTTAGCAAGCAACACTTAGTTTCTGTTTATTGGATTGTTTTCAAGTGGAAAGTTAAGTACTCTGTGTCTAATACACAGCTTCTTTGACATCAGTTTCCATTCAAAGTCAAGCATCCGTAAATCAAGGGAGATTATACGCCACTGTGGTGCTCATACAGCCGAAAGCTATCACGGTAGAAAGAAAGAGTGAAAGGATATGAAAGTGAGGACATATCCTCTCCTCCCTTTCAGTGCTGTATTGTCAGAGAAGTTCGACTCGGGTCCCTCCTTCCTGTCATATCCAGGCAGTGGCAAGAAACGGCTGCTCTTTCATGTCCTCCTTGCTCCTAATGAGAGCTGATAGAAATAGGTGAGCGTCTCCCCCAGGGCTGTTCACTGACACCTAATGACTGAGAAGAAAGCCAGGGGAGGCTGTGTAGGCTTGTTTGTGTTCATGTGTTTGTTTGTACGTTCAAATAAACCACCACCTGTGAGCTTGCCATAAACAGCGAGGCAGCGCCCGCGATCTGTTTCCACGGCCTCTATCGCTCCACCCCACCAGTAACCTTGATCATTCGGAACTTGTCTCGTCACTTTTCGACGGTTCCTTGTGTTCCACTGAAAGTTTGACTGCTACAATCACACCACACGATGGGTGATTTATTTTTGAAAATGAGCATGAGAATGGCCACTTTGAAGGCCACTTGAACAAGATTTTTATTTTATTTTTTATTTGTACAGTATTTATTCATTTATTTTATAGCTCCTTCTAATTGCTGATTTGCTGCTCACGAAACATTTAATTTCATTGTTAAAACATTTGTGAAAACTTATCTTTTTTTTAATATTCCTTGATAAATAGAAAGTTTGTAAGAACGTGATTTATTTTAAATATATATTTTTATGTAACAATGTAGAAGTCTTTACTCTTACTTTTGATCAATTTAATGCATCCTTGCTGAATAAAGTATTTTTTTTTTCAAAAAGAGAATTATACATTTTTGAATGGTAAAGTCTATTTTTAAATAATATAACGTTACCTTGATAACATATCGTTAGTAAATATTTTAGAAAACAAGCTATTTTACATGCACAGCTTGGTGCCATATTGGTTAACTGCTATTATTAGAGATTACAGTTCGATATTCAGTGTTGTTGAAAATGTAAGTTTTCAAGATAATTTCCTTCAATAATTTACATTTAGATTAGCTTTGCTATCTAAATACTGTCTTATGCATATCTAAAGTTAGTTTTTAAAAATCCTAATAAATTAAATCTTTAGCCAATCATAAAATTAATATCCTTTTCATGCTGTACATTATACTGTTGTGATGCCAAAATTCACACACCATTTACATTCAGCAGCTGCTTTTATCCAAAGTGACTTACAGTGCATTCAGGCTGCACATTATTTTACCAGTATGTGTGTTCTCTGGGAATTGAACCCATGACCTTTTGCGCTGCTAACACAATGCTCTACCACTGAGCCACAGGAACATAGCCTGTTGAGTTTCAAGGTTTTAGTATTTTATTTTGAATATATTTCGTTAAAATGTCTGTCCTTTTTTTTTATTATTTATTTATTTATTTTTTTACTTTTTGACATTTTTATGAAAAGAATTGCCAGCTTATGGATATTAACCAGAATGTTAATGTCAGTGCATCACTATTTTCCTGTAAAAGTCCTTGAGGGGATAAGAGCAATTGAGCACTGTAAAATCTCAAGTACAATGCCACAGTTTATGGCCACTGTTTTCCTGTCTTTTCCTCTGTCCAATTTTCACCTTCTTCCATCCATTTCATCTCATGCGTCATCACTCCTCTGGAGCTATGACTCCTTTCGTTTTTGTTTCTTTCTAATTCTCTCTCTTGCTGAAGGAGACCATTGCACCTTTAATAAAGCACCTCTGAAGTACAGAGAGAAAAGTTGTGTTTTATTGTTCTATTGGATCAATATCACAGCTGTGTGCAGCATGCAGCAGAATGATAACAAGCTCCATAGCAACCACTCACAAGACATTCCCGGAGCCGTTAAGGTGTTCTTCACAAGGCCAAAAATGGCGTGGGAGGAAAACAGACATGACAAGAGAAGGATGAACTGAGCTTGATGGTCTCTTGTGGTGTGGGACTCCTGTAAACAGGTGACACTGCAGTTTGTCCGGGTGTCTTTTGGCTCTCTTGCGATGGACAGAAGAGTCCATTTACAGATGACCTGCGGTGGGATTCAATCATGATTGTGTCACAGGTGTACCTGCTCTATAGGAAAGAGGCTTCCTGCCTTGGTTTTTTTTTTTGTTTGGAAGAAACTGCAACCCTGCTGAAGGGAAAACGGCTTTAGCCAGATGTTTTTGCGGGTCTTAGCTGGTTTAACCTAGCCTAGCTGGTCTCTAAGTCTGACAAATGCCCAAAAGCCTGTAAGACTAATGGTGTGTGCACACCAAAAGCAGAACGAATTTTCAAATCACATAATCACACTAGATTACTAGCGAGATCTTTTTCGTGTCACTTACATGAACAAAATCATCGCATAATGCTCTCCTCAATTTTCTGATACAACCAGATGTGTCAAGCTGGATGTGTCAATAAGCTCTTTGCTTTTCCACTCGGCACAGAATATGCGATTGAGGCGAATATAGTGTGTTCCAATACGAATTTGTGTCTATTCGAGTCTTTGCATTGACTTTGTGTGTAATCTACAGTACTTGAATATTTTCTATTGGAAATTCTATCACTTCTTTTTTTTAATAATACAATGCAAAATGTGTTGTGTTATCTTGAAGAATTATATTAAGGCTAAGTAGTGTTATCCCATGTTCGCTGCAAGCACCTTAGCTTAGCATATTTCAGAAAGCCAAATGTTTGTCTTTATCTATAAAAAAGTAGCAAAAGGAAAGCCAAAAATTGTATGATCTAAGTTTGTTTTTAACAATAGATACTATCTAGCTTTATTTTAATCAATAGAGACAGTGTGTGTATATAAAGTACTGTATGGGTGCTTGTGTTTCTGTCAGTGTGACTGCTTGATTTGTTGTTTTCATTATCCTTTTTAGTCCACGTTACAGTCACTTACATTAGCAACGCGTCCACTAGATGATTAGATTAGATTAGATTCAACTTTATTGTCATTGCACATGTAAGGTACAAGGCAACGAAATGCACAAAAACAAGACAGCTCTCATTGTGCAATAAAATTTTGCAATTTCACAGCTGTGTGCCAGCCACAGTAAACCAAGATTTGAAGACCTCCTCTAGTGAATCCTGCATTTGTGTTCACCAGAGTCTTTGCGAAACCACTAGGTGCATTTCTCTCAGAATAATAATGTTCCCTGGGTTAGCAGAGCCTGTAATTATAAAGGAGAAAAACAGTATTAGTGTATGATCTGGCAGAAAGAATCTGTGTGGGGAAGATAAATAAAGCTTTCTGTGTGGACAATTACTTAGCTTGGATTCATTTTCTAAATGGGATATTTCATCTTAAGCTTAATTACAAGATATGGGAGGGTTCAAGGTGGGCAGCCTCTGTGATTCGATACATGCACTGGGGTTTATTACTCTTGATGAAAACAACTTTTATAAAGTGCCTTTTATACAAAAGGGGTTCATAAAAGAGGCTATTGTTCATTTGTATTTAAAGTCATTAGTTAATAACTGAGCTTTCATTAGCGAGGGTAGTTGCAGCAATCTAATTTGCACAAAAATATGCTTTACACAAAAGCCAAATGAACTGCAGGTGGTAGCACTGTTCACACTAGCCAGTAAAAGATGTTGTAATATACAAATGGATCTCATTTGCAAATTTCAGTATATTAAAACACTGAGTTAACATAATCATCTGTAGAGTGCTGTTATATCATGTTTTAAAACTTCTCGCTGTGTGTTCATCATCATTGCTATCGAGAATCATTTGGTAAATAATTCTGAATTTA
Source organism: Cyprinus carpio (assembly GCF_018340385.1). Classification (NCBI taxonomy): domain Eukaryota; kingdom Metazoa; phylum Chordata; class Actinopteri; order Cypriniformes; family Cyprinidae; genus Cyprinus; species Cyprinus carpio. The sequence goes on along the minus strand of NC_056614.1, from coordinate 20,177,865 downwards.
GATTTAAAATGTGAGATCAAGCAAATCAGTGTATATTTAGCATGCATTTTATTCACACATAACTGTGTTTGCCTGTGTGTGTATAATTAACCTTTCTTGTTTTCTTTACTTTTAACTTGCAACACTCTGGACTTTGCTGCATTTATCCAGTCGCATGTGAGTACTGCTGACAAACTTGAAAGAATGAAAAATGTACACACCAGCTGACTGTATACTGCTTGATTGGTCAATATAGATTGACAAATATTGATCATTTTAATGTTTAGGTGTCCAATATCACATATGTACAACAGCATATGCATATGCGACCCTGGGCCACAAAACCAGTCATAAGTGTATTTTTTATTTATTTATTTTTTAAATTGATATTTATACATCATCTGAAAGCTGAATAAATAAGCTTTCCATTGATATATGAAGGATATATTTGTTAGGATAGGACAATATTTGGCTGAGATAAATCTTTTTGGAAATCTGGAATCTAAGGGTGCAAATAAATAAATTAAAAAAAAAAATCTAAATATTGAGAAAATCACCTTTAGAGTTGTTTAAATGAAGTTCTTAGCAAAGCACATTACTAATCAAAAATTAAGTTTTGATATATTTACAGTAGGAAATTTACAAAATATCTTCATGGAACATTATCTTTACTTAATATCATAATGATTTTTGGCATGAAAGAAAAATCGATAATTTTGACCCATACAATGTATTTTTGGCTATTGCTACAAATAAACCCATGCTACTGGTTTTGTGGCCCAAGGTCACGTATTGATTTTCATGATTGTTTTCTTCTTCAGTTTTTGGATAAGTAATAACTAAATAATCAAAATGGGCTATTAATAATAATAGAAAAAATAATAATAAGCAACATCAAAAATTATTATTAATACCAATATGTTATGTTGTTGTTGGTATTATTATTATTTGCTTTATTATATATATGCTACTGTAATATTTATAATTAGATTTTGTTTTTAAATTTACATTTTTTTAAAATAAATTTTTAGCTTATTATTTATTTCAGTTTTAGAAATGTTAGTACTTACTTTACTAAAGTTTTTTAAGCTTTTAAAGTTTTATGAAATATTTTATTTCAGATTTATTAATAAAAAAAATTTAATAGTTTTTTTTTTAGTTATAGTAACAACACTGAAGTTTAGAGCAATTATTTGAGGATTTATTGGTTGATGCAATCTTAAAGAATGATAAATTAATATTAATATTAGGTAATTAAGAAATTATTCAAGTGCATTAAAAATATGATTTTGGGTGCTATCCTGTGATATAGGTGATCTCATCTGACATGAAGGAAGACCACATCTTCCGTCTGATGGGAAGGGGAGCAGATCAAGACCCTAAGGGTGTGTTCAGCATCAACCGACTGACGGGAGATGTGGCAGTTAGCCGAGCCCTGGATCGAGAGGCCATTGCATACTACCATGTGAGTGAGATATTAACTCTGTTATCTACTGCGTTCTGTTTCCCCCTTGCATACTGTCAGTGAGTGTGTAGACATTCCGTTAAAGAGCTCCACATGAAAACTGCAGGTTTATTTAAGTCATATTAGACTGTTGCGTGAATAACCGAACGTCCCTAATCGAAAAGAAAATATGCTTTTGCTTCACTCCATGCATCAAGGCGATTAATGGCAGTAATGATTCGTGTCTCTTCGGCAGCCAGCGAGCGGCTCAGTGAAGAAAAGCCGACTGCTGTACAGGATGTGGAACTCCAGTTAGAGGAGGCAGATATTCTACAAAACGTGTGCATGATCAATGATGCAGCTGTCAGCTGGCCTGTCAGACACTCGGCTAATGTGTGTTGCAAGCTTGTGCATGTGAACATGGTGGCTCCTTTCCGTTTTTGCATTAGTGGTCTAATGGTGACTTTATCAGGTTGACTGATAGCTTTATAGAGGAAAAAATGTCTTTAAAGACCTCATTAAAAATGAGGTCAGTAAGATTTTTGTAAAAAAAAAAAACTTTTATTCAGCAAAAATGGATTAAATTGATGTGAAATTGAAGACATTTATAATATTGCAAAATATTTCCATTTCAAATAAATGTTCTTTTGAACTTTCTATTATTTGAAGAATTCTGACAAAAAAAGTATAGCGATTTCCACAAAAAATATTAAGCAGAACAACTGTTTTCGTTTTCAGCATTAACAATAATAAGAAATGTTACTTGAGCACAAAATCAGCATATTATAATGATTTCTGATAGATCATGTGACATTGAAGCTTGGAGTATAGGCTGTTGAAAATTCGGTATTGCCAACACAGGAGTTGTGCATCACGCCGCGTAAACATAAAAACCATGTCTGGATTTGTGATTGGAGAAATGACAAACAACAAGTGCTACTCTACACTGCTCAAAACTCGCATTTGAATCATCAGTGGCAAATTCTTTTAATATAAAAAACGTACTTACAGTCTGTGAGTCAGAACAGCCGGCATTGTAGTCTACTCTTCCAGGATCAGGAAACCGTCCTCCATAAATGCGTTGCACACATCTGCAAGCGAAGACTGGCTTAAGTGAGCTGCGGCGGGCTGGAGAGCGGGTACCGCATGTGATGACCCCGGGCTGGACTCCGCTTCATCCACGGTGAAAGCCAGTCCGGCGATCCATAACACGAAGTTGATGTATTTCCTCAGTGACCAGCACGGATCAGCTCTAGGCATGATGAAGCGGATAAGTAGTTTCGCTTTCACAATGAAACACACAGCATCTTCACAACATGGCGGCGCGGCAACAACAATACTACAATGAGAATAAAAGTTACGCCTTCTTTCTTTGCGTGAACAATTGGGCGGTGTTATGCAAATCTTCCTACATCATGACGTAGATTTGGGGGGGCGTGTTAGAATGAGCCGTTTTAGGTAGGCGTGGTTATCTCTTAACTTTTATAAAGAATATCTCTTTGGATTTAAGACGTTACAGATCTTCTTTATGCACTTGTAAAACTCCATAGAGAAAGGAAAAATTTAAATTGCATCATATGACCCCTTTAAAATGAATTAAAATGGAAAACAGTTATTATAAATCATAATATTATTTCACAATATTATTGTTTTAACTGTATTAACAAATGCTAACAGCAATATTTTGCACAGTAGTGTTGAGACTATTGTGTTCTAGTTTACTTGTAAAAGTTGACACTTCGCTTTGATGACACTAATGTTGCATTACACAGAAATTTGTCTAATCAAATGCTATCTAAAATATTATGTCACTCCTCCTGTCTTTACTGATGATCTTCAGCCATAAAATAAGGTCTGTAATACCTGAAAAATCAATTTGTTCCTGTTTATCTTAATGGTGAATTGTCAGCTCTATTGCAAGTCTAAAGCATATTGGCTAGACCATCAATAAATCCCACCCCCTTCCTCTTTTAAAAGGCAGTGCATCAAAACATGAAAGAATTTCTTAGGGTCTTTAACCAGAAAAGTAGAGACCTTTCAATATGTAGAGCTTTGCCAGAAGAAAGGACCACCCTGTGGTAACTCCAGATAACAAGATAGACGTTACGATTCCTTTGAATTGTTTGCTCGGTTGAGCAAGCTGATACTTTGATTCGAGAATTCCAGAGCTCTTGTTCTCTTTCTCTTTGTGTCCTCTGTCATTTGTTGGATAAAGGAGGGTTTACCTGGTTTCTATCCCCCTGTAGAGGAGAACTAAAGCGGCTCTGCTTAGTTTGATATCCACCTGTCTGGCTAGGAACAAATTTAATAAAAAAGAGTTGCTCTTCTTCTGCCCTTGCTTTGTTCCGCCCCACTGGTATGCTCCGATAAAGTGTTCTTAGCAAGACTTTTAAAAAATCTCTGTCAGCCTGACGCCTTTGGTTTGTCTTTTCAATAAAAAGTATTCTTTTTTTAATAAGAGATCATTCTTTATATTCTTGCTGCTTTTTTGGAGCCGTAGCATACAGGCTGTTCTTTCTTGGGGGACTTCAAACTTTAAGTCAGACAAGTTTATGTGTGTTTGGGCCAAAAAGTTCTGTGAGGAATGATGGCAGATTCCAAATCACATACTTCTCGGGGTTCTCCGCTGGCTGAGGAGCTGCCTTTGAGGTAGAAGGGAATGCTAATAGAGTGCTGGACAGTTTTGGGAAGTAAAAGTAGTTACACTTACGTAAGTCTTCCTGTAGTGGCTTTAAAAGTAGATTAGCTCTTGTGGTAGCCATTTATTGTTTCTTATTCAGTAGCTATGTAGCCTCAGTACATGACTCTTCTTAATGTCTGGAAGAATAATCAAACACACTCACCTAAGCTTTTCTCTCTATTACACTACTGTTCAAAGATATTTTAATGTTTTTAAAAGTCAGAAATATTTTACACTATTTCTTTTTTTTTTTGGTGTCTAATGAATACCAAGGCTGCATTTTTTTTTTCAGATCAAAAATACAGAAGTATTGTAAAATATTAAGCTAATGGTTTTCTATTTTCACTTAAAATGTAATTTGCTGATTTATAGTCATATGTCACATGATCTTTCAGGAATCATACTAATACGCTGATTAAGTGCTCAATAAACTTTTTTTTCTTATCAATGTTTTAAACAGTTGTTGTGTAATGATTTTTATTTATTTATAAAATGTGATGTGATGCATTTTATAACGAGTGAATGAATGAATGAATGAATGAATGAATGAATGAATGAATCAATCAATCAATCAATCAATCAATCAATCAATCAATCCCCAAACTTTTACATGGTAGACTGGGAAAGTCTGATTTATTCAAATGGTTGTTTCAAATGGTTCTTTTTCTCAAATGTAGAGTGATACATAAAAGAATAATAAAGAATGATTCATCATTTGGAGGGATGATGTAAATGAAGAGATTAATTCAATGAATTCATTCAAGTCTATGAACAGTATGTTGAATTTTTTTTGACTTGGTTATGTAGTTTCTGTTGTATTTAGTACAAATATAGCATTTGAAGTTGAAATGCAGCTTGATTAAATCTTATATTGTGCCATGTTATACACTGAAAAAAATTATAAACAACACTTTTGTTTTGCCCCCATTTTTCATGAGCTGAACTCAAAGATCTAAGCCTTTTTTATGTACACAAAAGGCCTATTTCTCTCAAATATTGTTCACAAATCTGTCTAAATCTGCGTTAGCGAACACTTCTCCTTTGCCGAGATAATCCATCCACCTCACGGGTGTGGCATATCAAGATGCTAATTAGAAAGCATGATTATTGCACAGGTGTGCCTTAGGCTGGCCACAATAAAAGGCTACTCTAAAATGTGCAGTTTTATCACACAGCACAATGCCACAGATATCGCAAGTTTTAGGGGAATGTGCAGTTGGCAAGCTGACTGCAGGAATGTCCACCAGAGCTGTTGCCCATGAACTGAATGTTAATTTCTCTACCATAAGCTGTCTCCAAAGGCGTTTCAAAGAATTAGGCAATACATCCAACCGGCCTCGCAACCGCAGACCATGCATAACCGCACTAGCCCAGGACCTCCACATCCAGCATCTTCACCTCCAAGATCGTCTGAGACCAGCCACCCGGACAGCTGCTGCAACAATCGGTTTGCATAACCAAAGAATTTCTGCACAAACTGTCAGAAACCATCTCAGGGAAGCTCATCTGCATGCTCATCATCGTCATCGGGGTCTCAACCTGACTGCAGTTTGTCGTTGTAACCGACCTGAGTGTGCAAATGCTCACATTCGATGGCGTCTGTCGCTTTGGAGAGGTGTTCTCTTCACGGATGAATCCCGGTTTTCACTGAACAGGGTAGATGGCAGATAGCATATATGGTGTCGTGTGGGTGTTAGGGCTGGGCGATATACTGATGAGATGCGTGTGACAATCGCATGCGATATATCGCCCAGCCCTAGTGGGTGAGTGGTTTGCTGATGTCAATGTTGTGGATCGAGTGGCCCATGGTGGCGGTGGGGTTATGGTATGGGCAGGCGTATGTTATGGACAATGAACACAGGTGCACTTTATTGATGGCATTTTGAATGCACAGATACCGTGACGAGATCCTGAGGCCCATTGTTGTGCCATTCATCCACAACCATCACCTGAAGTTGCAGCATGATAATGCACTACCCCATGTTGCAAGGACCCGTACACAATTCCTGAAAGCTGAAAACATCCCAGTTCTTGCATGGCCAGCATACTCACCGGACATGTCACCCATTGAGGATGTTTGGGATGCTCTGGATTGGCGTATACGACACCGCGTTCCAGTTCCTGCCGATATCCAGCAACTTCACACAGCAATCGAAGAGGAGTGGACCAACATTCCACAGGCCACAATCAACAACCTGATAAACTCTATGCGAAGGAGATGTGTTGCACTGCGTGAGGCAAATGGTGGTCACACCAGATACTGACTGGTTTTCGTGCCTTTTGTGTAGATAGAAAAAGTCTTAGATCTTTAAGGTCAGCTCATGAAAAATGGGGGCAAAAACAAAAGTGTTGCATTTATAATTTTGTTCAGTGTAGTTTTTGTTTGTAGCGTGTAGTGTAGCTAACTTCTTTTTCCAAAAAGTAGCATGACTAGTTTAACAGCTTCAAATTACAATTATCTTGAATCTACAGTTCCATTGTAGCTGCCCCAACATTGCGGATGTTTGCAGATGCAGATGCATTCTCACAATTTTATTACCACTATGGTTTAGGTCTGCTGGTCACGGTAGAGCGGGTGTGTGCTCTGACGAGGAGGGTAATCTCAGGTACGCAGACCCCAGTCGGGATCAAAGCCCTCACTCGGCAGAGCACTTGACATTTACATCTCCTTATCTCCCTTTCTCTCACATCCACACCACCCGCAATCTCAAAAGCGTGCGTCGAGCGTGTGCACATCAAAGCTTGACATTTTACAGCACTAATGCTCACACACTCCTATCTTGATGAAGGAATGATGCTAACCACATCTGTTTTTGCATCTGTTGGCTGTCTCTTTCAGAGAATGATTACTCTTAATTTTAGTGATGCATTGAAGTTATTTTTTTCCATCCTGAAACAACAAAACTATCATTAAAGTTTTCATGTATCTGAAAACCAAAACTGAAAATAATGTTTCGGTAAATAATTTTGGGTAATTGAACTCATTATGTTGTTCAGAGTGTCATGTTCTCAAGTGATAAATTAAACAGTCCTTGATATGGTTATTATAGTTATGTATATTATAGTTAACTAATAAAACTGGAATTGCAACTAAAACCATAACAAACAAACAATAAATTAATTAATAAATAAAAAAACACTTGAAATAAAATTGTTTGACTTTAAATTATATTTAAGTATTTAAATAAAATGACGTTAACTGGTAAAATAAAATAAAATAAAATAAAATAAAATAAAATAAAATAAAATAAAATAAAATAAAATAAAAATAATTATTTTGGCTAGTTCTCAAGCCTTCATTCTTCATTCTAATTTAGTTTATTTTGATAAAGTAAAATAACTAAAACTAAAATAAATATTAACTTAAAACATAAAAAAAGAACTAATTCAAATTGATAAAACTTTCATAGTGTCTCAATGATATTTAAATAACACTTTCCTATTTAATATCTTAATTTCAGCTTAACAAATTTTACATACACAGTTTAGTATCACTTTTGGTTATGTTAAAGTGCGTTCACACTGCTGTTGTAACTTATTGATGTTATGTGCACAAAATAGAATAAAAATGCATCATTAGAAGAGAACTAATTACTGTTTTGATCAATCATGTTGCCCTTCCAAAACTATTTTGGCCTCTTTTTTGGCCGGTTGACTACAGTTCATGTATGTCTTTTGTTTCGTTTCTTGCCTACGGTATGTTGGTTTTTTGCTATAGTTTTTTCCTCCATCATTGTTGTTTTCCCTCTTTCTCTCCTGGCATTCCGAGTGGCTTTGGGAACGAGTTTGACAAGCGGGCATGTCAGTATTGTAATAATCCACTGGCTCACCTGCTCTGGCTGAGAGCCTTGGAGCCTCTGACCTCTAATGGTGTGTTGTTCTCCATCTAATCACACAGATGGGCCAGTTCCCTTTTGCCTCGACCACCTTCCGCACACATATGTAGTGCAACACCTCCGCGCCTCCACACTTCACCTAATTCCCGTGCCACACTGGAGGGAATAACCGCATTTTCCGGCTGATCCCTCTGCAGCACATCAGGAGTAATTACACTACGGCTAATTCCAGCCAATCTCACACTAGGAGTAATCACAGGAGTGTGGCAGCACATGTGGGGAGGGGGGAGATGGGGGATTCAGGCCAGGGACTGTTTTCGCAGGTGGTGCTGCATCGCTGCTGTGTATCTTAGTCACCAGCTCCACAGGAATCGCAGCAGTTTCTGGATGCCAGTTTTTCCTCTCCGCTATTTATTCCTCCCATTTTCCATGTGTATATGCATTAGTTGCCTTATAAGCCTTCTGAACAAACAGCATTTTTACTGTTTGAAATGAAAAAAAAGTTAGAATTTTCATAAGCAAATACAAGCCAATGTGTGATTTATGGTTGCCAAGATTTGTAGTAAGGCTGTGCAATTAATTTAAATACAGTTTAAATTTAGATTTTGGCCTCTTAACAATTCTGAAAATACAATAATCGGGATATAATGATTATTGCGCCCCATTATGCCGCCTTTCCAGTGGTGCACTTTCCTTCTTCCATAAAAGCCCAATTTCACGTACAAATCAGTAAAATCATGTAACATCACTTTTGCACAATGGGATGTGCTTGATTTATTAAAGTTGACTAGATTTTAACATTTTTTATATTCCTGCTACAGACAGTGTGCTTAATATTAATAAAAAATCTCCATCTTTAAAAATATAAAGTTTATATAAAGTTATATAAAGTTCATATAAAGTTTAATTGTGTTAAATAATCTTGTTTACAGTATTGACCAAACTAATCGTGATTATGATTTTTGCCAAAATCGAGCAACCCTAGCCAAGGTTTCGTAGTGCAGTTGCTAAGGTGGTCTAAATTGTTTTGAATGTTTTAGCATGTTGTTATGTGGTTGCTAAGGTGTTGCTTTGGGGCTGTTAAGGTTTTAAGCATGTTACTAAGTGGTTGCTAGGGTATTTGGGTGGCTGTCAAGTGTCTTTAGCATGTTGCTATGTGTTCTAAAATATTTCTACTATAATATTTTAGTAGCTAATAAAATACAGCATTGTTATTATTGAACATAGTGTTAGCATGTTGTTATGTGGTTGCTAAGGTGTTATTAGTGGTTGTAAGGGTGTTGCAATGGGATTAAGGTTTTTAGCATGTTACTAAATGGTTGCTAGGATATTTGGGGTGGTTGCCAAGTTATTGCAGTGTGGTTTCTAATGTGTTTTAGCATGTTTCTTTATGGTTGTTAGAGTGGTTTTGGTGATTGCTAGAGTTTTGCAGTGGGTTTTTCAAGGTTTTTAGCATGTTGCTAAGTGTTAAAGTATTTTGGATGGTTGTCAAGGTGTTGCAGTGTGGATTCTAAAGTATTTGGAGTGTTTTAGCATGTTGTTGTTCGGTTGTTATGGTTTTGTTCATGGTTGTCAGGATGTTGCAGTGGGGTTTCTATATATATATTTTTTTTTCTTTAGCATATTGTTAAGTGGTTGCTAGGGTGTTTTGGTTGGTTTTAAGATTTTAGACAAAAAAAAAAAAAAAAAAAATTAATAGGGTGTTTTAGATGGTTTCCAAGATGTTTTTTTCCCCTTGAAAGTGTTTTTAGTGTGTAGCATGTTTCTATGTTGTTACTAGGGTGTTGTTGGTGGCTACTACGGTGTTGCAGTTAGGTTGTTAAGGTTTACAGTGTGTTGCTAAGCATGTGCAAGGGTGTTTAGGTGGTTGCCAAAGTGTTGTAATGTGGTTTGTAAAGTGTTTTACCATGTTTCTGTGGGGTTGCTAGGGTGTTTTATTGGATGCTATGGTGTGGCAGTGGGGTTGTTTTGGTGGTTGCTGAAAGAAATGTTGATGGGTAAGGACTTGATATAGGACAGACAAATCATAGTAGGCTGACAAACAGGGAACAGTTGCAACATTGCCTCCAACTAATTTATATTTATTTTTGCATTACAGCAATCGACTGAAGCTGTTTAATTTCCACTGTTTAAATTTACATCCCACAGATCAAACCTGTAGGGAATGAGAACACATGGGCACCGAGAGGCAGGCAGATACACACTCTCAAACACCACATGAATATACAGAGAGTGGCACTGACTCTCATTCACACATACATGCAAACACAGAGGTGCCCACACACATTACCACGTGTAGACACACACAGGCACATGCAAATCCCCTGAGCGATTCTTTCATATTTAGGAAGCGTAGCATTTCCCCAGACCGACTAACTAACCATGCAATTGACATCTTAGAAGCTCTTACTCTCTGTGAGAGCCACAAAGTGACTCCTTAATTACATTCTTCTCTGTGGCATTCATGGCCAGACTGCTGCAAAACACAAGGCCACGATAAAGGCTTTATCATTGGACTGGAATCAGAAATCAGGCTTCCATGTCACGCGTTGTTAATATCCTCAGAGTCTTCTTAGTGCAGGGAAATCGCACTGTAAATGTTGAGCATGAAGGACCTGTGATGAAGGACCCATGTTGTGATCGCTGTACGAGTGGCTGATTCCAAAACAGCTTCTAAAATAGGAGATTAAAAGAGCATGATTCTGTGGTACAACAAGACGGCAGATCAGATAAGTGTGAGTAATAAAAAGTAAAAAAATGATTGTGGTCTTGTGGTTAGAAAACAGAAATACTCCAGATACTGTATCAGCCTTCCAAGTTAGGCAGTGTATTGAGAGGTTCTGTAATTGTTTTGGATGCATTCCACTGATCGATTTTTTAACAGAAATATTTCTGTTTATTAGGTTATATAAATATGTTTGTAAATTCTGGTAAATTCAAAATTGGTTTACGTTTTTTAGCAGCCTGTCATCAACAAAACAATAGCTATAATGTCTGCCTAATATTTTCCACAAAAACTATTTGGTTTAATTTTTGAAAGAATATATTTACATGACCAAGTAAATACTTCTTCAAGAAATTGTATTTTTTTTTTTTTTTGTGATGACATTTTAATCCATAGATATATGGATTGAATTTTACAAAATTTAATGAAATAATAATAATAATAATAATAATAATAATAATAATAATTATTATTATTATTATTATTATTATCATTATTATTATCATTAAATCCACAAACCAGCTTTAAATATTTCATTTACAAATATATTAGCATATCCAAATAATGAGATAAGTTTGCAAGAAAACTGAGGCAAGTGCATGAATTTTATTTTAAATGTTTTATATATATATATATACATATATATATATATTGTGCATGAGTATACAGTAGGACTGTTTTATGGTTAGCTTGTATTATATGGAAAACATTGTGTTCATCCATGAGCAGCTTGGACTTTCTGTAAGGTAACTTCTTTTCTATTCCACTGAAAACAATTGTGTTTTTGAGTGACATAAGGGTGATTAGACTCACATTCAATGAAAGAACATGTTGCTTATCTCTGTACATAACTCTACTCTCAAAAATCATTCCTCAGTGTCAGCCACATGAATAAAACACCAGAGAGACACCTAGTCGGAGAGAAAAATAGAAAGCAAAAAGATGAAGAAGCCACCCATGCATTAATACAGAACATATGGATGATGTTTTTTCCTGAGTAGCTGCAGCCAAATGACAGTGCCGCTCCACTGCCTGCAGAAGAGTCACATGATGATGTGTCGAGGGGTGTTTTGGTGCCTTGTCTCAGGTAGACAGACTCTGCGCTCGCCCACAGTGGGTTGGCACTGCGATATCATGAATGGCTGAGGCTCGTCTCTCACAAAAAAACTGCTTCGGTCCACCGTAGGGCTGAAGCGAGACCTGTGTGTCCAACAGCTGTTTGTTTGCCATGAACCTGACACACACCCTGATCCTCGGGGCGCTGGCATGCTGCGTTTGATGGCAGGGGAACAGCGGCATCTGTGCGTGTGTGTTTTTTTTCACATTTATTTGTGTGTGGGTGCGTGCCATCTGTCCTCCAAGTAATTGCTGGTATTTTTATGATCTTAATTGTATACTGAATACTGTGTGCTCTCAAAGCTAGTTTAAACTGAACTGTTTTAAGAGATATTAGACGCTAAACATGAGAGATCTGTGCGTGCAACCAATCAGCTAACCATCTGTGTCGGCTTCTGTTTTTTATGCACAGCAGTTTGTGCATTTAAACTTAAGATACATACCTTGGGTCTTTAGTACGGTGGCCAAGAAGTGCACAACACAACGAAATCTCCACAACACAACAAAATCACTACAACACAACACATAGGACCAATTTAGTTGTGTTGTGCTAATTGCGTTGTGTTGTGGCTTGTTTCCATTGTGTTGTCCTAATTTTGTTGTGTTGTGGCTTGTTTTTGTTGCGTTGTGCTAATTTTGTTGTGTTGTGGCTTGTTTCTGTGGTGTTTGGACTTGTTTCCATTGTGTTTTGCTAATTTTGTCGTGTTGTGGCTTGTTTCTATTATGTTGTGCTTATTTCGTTGCATTGTGGCTTGTTTCTGTTGCGTTTTGCTAATTTTGTTGTATTGTGGCTTATTTCCATTGTGTTTTGACCTGTTTTCTTTGTTTTGTGTTAATTTTGTTATGTTGTGGCTTGTTTCCATTGTGTTGCAGCTTGTTTCCATTGTGTTGTACTAATTCTGTTGTGTTGTGGCTTGTTACCATTGTGTTGTGGCTTGTTTCTGTTGTGTCGCAGCTTGTTTCCATTGTGTTGTACTAATTTTGTTGTGTTGTGGCTTATTTCCACTGTGTTCCGACTTGTTTCAGTTGTGTTGTGGCTTGTTTCTGTTGTGTTGTGCTAATTTTCGTTGTTCACTACTGGGCCACCATAATTTAGTTACCCCATGACGCCATTCACAAACCTTTCCCTCATTCATTATTTGATGTTATACCGCCACCTTTTAGAATTCCTTAATTTATTCATTATCAACAATTCATTATCAAAAAAAAAAAAAAAAAAAACCCATAAAAAAAAAAATCTGTCGTGAAGGTGCACTAGGCTGATTGAGGACTTATAAATAATTTCTAATATAATAAATTTAACTTACAGTAGCTGCATTTCCATTACCATTCAAATTGCGCAAATTGAAATTGTGAATTGAAAATACACCAAATGGAAACACGTCAATTTTGGAAAAACTCCCATATATCACACAAACTTTTTAACGCTCACATGAGGTCGGTAACTGGTTGGTTTGTCCAGAGGGTCAGTTTGTTTTGTTTATTGTGAAAAGGATTTGGGATAATTGTATGTGACCCTATATATGTAAAATAAATAAAGAATTGACCCCCCCCCCCCCCCAAAAAAAAAAAATGCATTATGACTCTTATGACGAAGCTGTTGCTGAACAAAATAGATAATAAATTAATTTTGAGATTAACATATCAATAGTTTCAGATCAAGTTATGATGGTGGTGAAGCAGTTACTCAAAACACCCTTCCAAGTTCCAACAGATAACAGAATATGCTTTAAAAATACTTTGCAATTGTTATAAAAATATATTTTATAGTACTGGGGCAGATTCATCATACATTCAAGGTCACTAAAGACCCGAATATGTAAAAATGATTGATGTGAACATTCATGCATTTAAGGGTTAAACTTATCACTTCCCACAGTCATCACTATAAGGACCATTTGTCCTCTGTCACATCTCAAAAACTGTCCTTTTGAGTGCAAAACCTGGATTATTAGGTCAGCTGGAAGTGGCCTAAGGTAATATTCCGTTGTAACATCAATTAGAGTTCTCATTATGTGTGGCCTAACCTAATTACTGCAATTATTTCCTGCTAACAGTTATGATCCCTGTAGTGGCGTATGCTGAGATGGCCTCTCATTTTTTAAGCGTATGTGGAAATGACATTTTTGGTCCATCGTGGCTTACTGTTCCCCCTACTGAGGTTCATCCATCGGGACGGTTGTGTGCTTCCTTCCACTTTACAGTAATGACCTTCACGGTTTCCACAACCCAGAGACCGGCGGCATCTTTGTTTTCAGTTTGTACTCTGATACCTAAAACCAGGCCAATAGTCACGTTTAATGGCACCCGCTGGTATTGCTGTCTAATCAGCCCCCTCCATACTGCACCAGTCACGGCTGTGGAAATGAAACATTAAACAAAAAATTTAATATTAAAACAAAAACTACACTAAACTGAACTAAAATAAAATACAGAGGGAAAGTGGTCAGGTTTCCAGATTTTTACCCTGTCCTAGTTTATCACATGAAGGTTAGATCCAATCAACATGTGTGTCAGCAAATAATGATAAGAAGTGAAGGCAGGGCTGAATAGATTTGGTGATAACTGAAGGCTGAACAGCTGTTTTAATTACAGTGCTTGCATGCCACAATGTACTAATATCCCTGAAATGTTCTGAATTTTACAGCCCCTAAGCCTAAATATTAATTTATTTGTTTGTAGATCATTTCAATAGTTTTGTTCTGAATGGTCATCATTGGATTTATTTATTTATTTTTATTATTATTATTTTTAACGCTCACATGAGGTGGTTTTATGGGCAATAAAAAAAAAAATAATAAAAAAAGATTATATTGCAAAACTGCAAAAAAATAAAATAAAATAAATAAATTAAACAGGTTTTTCTTTTTTTCGCATTAACAGGTTACCCGGTGTACATAAAAATCACATTATCATTCTTTAATGTACAATACTATAACCTCCAAGAAACACCATATATGTGGAGCTCTCAAGTATAAATGGCTTTCCTTGATTTAGTCGCATAACATTGGTTAAAGGAAATGCTGTCATTTCACAGTAGTTTTTTTTTTAATCAACGTTTATATAAAAAAATATATTATGCAATAAAAAGTTTTGCACAAATCTGTAATGTCTGTAATGCCAGTCTATTAGAATATTTCTGTAAAGAATATGTTATGCTTTGGATGGTGGTATGCTGGTATCCCAGAAGGCTTCTTAACTAGCTATAGCTTTCTCAGACTATACTGATCGATCAGTCCTACCAGAAGAAATCCATTTGTCTAGACCAGCATTAACCAGTATTTTAAGCAGGAATAAGAATCATTCTTTCTTGAATTTGCCTTCTAAAAACACTTATCAAGTCTGTGTTTTCCAAACCAGTTAAATAGACGTAATTCCAAACAACCAGCCAATCAAAACCAGTGAACCTTGAATGTTACATTATACATTTGTGATGTAATCAAGGTTTTGTTCAGAGTGAGGCTTTATGAAGTGAGTGTGGTGTCAGTTCTTAGCTGGCAGTAGCACTGGAGGCCTTCTCAGGTCTGGCCTGTGGTTGAAGGCTTTATCGTAGTGGCTTAACGATGATGGATTTCTGCAAGGTCATTCTGTAAACTGGCATATTAACCACAATGCTTGTGAGAATAAAATCGATATGGTCTGAAACGCTGCACACACGCAGAAGGTGTTTACAAAAATCTGTCTGAGCAGAGAAAACTTGTGTGTAATGTCAGATGAATTTAACTGAAGCTGAGGGAGAAAATGTGGAGAGCAGCCTTTTAGTAATTATATATATGTTTTCTTTCTGTAACGCCACTCAAAACCCAAGGACATTTCACAATGCTTTTAAAAGTTGAAAATTTTATGAAATCACAATTTACCTTTGTAAATTATGTCACTTGAAATTCTATTAAGTTTGGAAAAAGTTTCCATCAATATACATAAGTGCTACTGTATTTCTGTGTAGCAGGGACACCAACAAAGACTGAGTGAGAGACAAAGTGATGTTTGATGGACATGAACAAAAATGTACATTTTTAGAATGCATTTGTGTGTGTGTGTGTGTGTGTGTGTGTGTGTGTGTGTGTGTGTGTGTGTGTGTGTGTGTGTGTGTGTGTGTGTGTGTGTTTGCAAGCCACTTTTTTGATGACACATTTAAGTTAAGAACATTTAAGTGGAAGCTATAATAGCCAACTTACAACAGCTGTGCAGAAGCACTTTGCACAAGAAAAAAAGTTTAAATGTAAAATACATTTGACAAATTAAAGATGGGGAAGATCAAATATAATCAGTAGAGAAAAAGTGAAAAGTTTCATAAGATTAAAAAGAAACAAAATACCGTAAATAAGAGAAACAAAAATAGATGAAGATAATGCTTAACTTGTGATGTTTATTGTCATTTTCCTCCTAATGATCTTTATTTTTCTTATGTGTAATTTCTTTTTTTGTTTTAGTTTTTTTTTTTTTTTATGTGCTGCTAAAAATACAGTTGTAAATTTGAGCAGATGTTCCTTAGATGTTTATAGCAGGATATAAAATATAATTTGAGATCACAATGAGTGCAACTTCTGGTTGAAATGGATCAAGATGATGATCTCATGGGCTTGCATTTGGCAAATGTTTCTGAATAATATGTTAAATAAATGATTGAATATTGATATATTTTTATCACATTAAATAAAGAACAGCAAACAGAATTATACTCTGTTTTGACGTTGTCTCCAGCTTGTGCCAGTGTGTACTATGCTTTGTGCTAATCTGGGGTGTCAATAGATTCTACAACTACAAATTACTTGTACAATGCAATTTAAAACACAGTGGATTTCAGTTGTAAATGTTCTCTCAGCTCTCTTTGGAAAGAAAGAAAAGCTGAAATGCTGAAACAGACCTGCTCTCTTTGTTATGAGTTGCAAGATCCTTTATCCTTGAACCGAAATACAGTACATCATCATTTTGTCAAATGATGATGGAACCTCTCTTGAAATTAGTGGATCATCATGTCACTTACAAGGTTCTTAGGGAAGTGATGATTTGATGGGTAAGGGAAAAAAAAGAGAAATAGAGGGGAGATGACGGATAAGTGTCTCTAGACAGCTCTTCTGTAGATGCTAGATCTTAAGATGTCTCTCCATTGGTAGAGCCACATGTCTCAAGTGTCTCTCTGGAGGCGCACACACACACAAACACACTTACACCTGGTGAAGAGGGTCTCATGAGAGAACCATCTGGCCTGACAACAGAACACACGCATCACACATGGTAACTTTTTATAAAATTATAATCGTAAATGTCTAATAATGTGCTGCTTCCACAAATTTTAGATTAGGTGACTAATAGCTGTGGATTGAAATAGAGGTGTGATATTTTTACAGTGCCAAGATTTTCCTACAGAGCAAATGAAAGCATCTCACCTCTTTTTCTGTACATTTTTTGCATATGTTATTTATTTTTAAATTAATTATGTATCTTATTTTCAGAATTGCACAGGCTGTGGCTGGGGTGTCATTTCGCATTAATGGATCGGTGGGCGTTTTCAGGCCAGCAGCTTGCTTGGCTTGAGGATAAAGGGGTGGTACTTTTGGGGGGATTTCCGATTAATCAGAGAGGCAGGTGGAGGGCTCAACAGGAAGAAAAAAGTTTGATTGTGCTGCAAACGCGGCCTTGAATTCCTCCGATGGAGTGCGCCCGTGCGAGAAGAATAACCAGACAGTTGTCCACTTCATTTATGACTGGCTTTGGAGATATGTCCAGAGACAGGTGATGCTCACCTCCGAATCTCTCTCCTCTTTCTGCTTGGCTGGCCAGTAATTTACTGGGCATTAGTGAGCAAGGCATGCTGCCCTGCACACAGGAAAACTGTCAGTTTTATTTTTCACCTTCTCTTTTTTTGTGCTTTTTTCTGTGTTTTCTCTCTGAAGATAACACCTCTTCCTCAGCCTTTCAAGTAAAACTCAATATGTACCAACAGACACATATAAATATTGAATGATGAAAAGCAGCTCTCTTGTTTTAGAAATACACTTTTGTCTTGAACGCTTCTTTCAAGAATCTACTTATTTGAGGCTTTGAAAACCAAAAGGATTTTTTGTAGAGTTTCTGAGCAACCAATTCCATGAAGTGTACTTTTTTTTTCTCAGTACAATCTGTAGCTTGTGTGAATGTATTTCCCATTTTATATTTTCTTAAAGTCTTTAGACGCTTTAGTGCCACAGAGCAATGCTTGTCAGAAGTTTCTCTTTGTACAGAGTTTTTTTCTCTAAAACAAACTACTAGTGTCTATTATGTCTAAATCTGCATAGAAGTTGTGGCTGTACAGTATTTAAGAAGGTTATTTAAATCTTTCCATGTCCATAGGCTCTGAAGACGAGATTTACTTGAATGTTATGTGCAATGTATTATTTTTATTTTTATTTTTACTTAAGATAAATATGGCTGTGATTCGGCCGTAGGAACAAGGCCACGTCTACGAGTGTGATATTGCATTCATACAACAGTTCGACGACATGAGTGTGTAAATAAATTAGGAACAACAGAGTGTGTTTAAAAGCCCTCTTTTGTGCAGAACTACTTCCTTCTGCCATGGTTTTAAATCTAAAGTTGGCAGTTTAACAGCTGAGCCCAAGCATACGTTACTAATTTGAAAACGTCACTTTAGAACTAGTAACAAAGAAAGGTCGAGTTGCTTAATTAAAAGCTTATTGTATTATTAAAAGCAGTGTATTATATGTAGTACAGTATTATGAGAGAGACTGACTGAATGAATGTGATTACCTGCATCTGATAAAGCATTTATTCTTTAGATCAATCTCTCAGGGCTCAAACTGAGGAGGGATGGCATCCCTCTAGTGGAAAAAAATTACAAAAAGCATCCCCCCAACGATCCCCTTTAGATTAATAATGCTGTGTATTATGTAAAATTTATTGTGCAAATTAAATGTTACAAATTCTCTACTTGATAATTCACGAACTAAATAACGGCGATTGGCCAATCAGAACTCAGTATTGTAACAAGATGCGCACAAGCTGAAGCAAGTTTCCGTCATTTTTCATGCAAAATTGTTCAAGCGCAACTTCTGAAGTTCTTTAAAAAGAATACAACAGAAGGTATGCTTTTTCCTTGATTAGAATTTAAAGACATTCCCCTCACATAATGTCATTTTGCTGTATGTGTGACTGTGAGGGACTGAGACGATAGGAGAGCTGACGAGTATGTCATCAAAAAAAAAAAAAAAAAAAAAAACACATCTTGAGAGTCCAGAAGAATTCACTGCACGATGAAGCCCATTAAAATGCAGTTAGAATGCCCTTATAATTCAATCAATGATAGAAAAAATACCCATGTATGAGTTTTTGTGTTATTATATCCAATGCACAAGCAATATACTTTTCTGAATATCAGCACATAAATACGCTAATAATTTTATACAACAGTGTAGAGCAATGGGTGTTTCATTCCTTGCATGAATCCGTTTTTGAACGAATCATGTGAGCCAGTGATTCAACGGTTCATTCACTTGTTTCATTTCTAATTGAATCAGCCGTTTTGAACGAATCGTTTGATTTGAATGATTCAATAAATAATTTAGTAAAACAGGGATTTGCTGCCACCTACTGGTGGTTTTATTATCAGCTTTATTTATATATGACAGTCCTAAACCCCCCAAGGTGCCAGCACAAAAACACAGTCAGCAAAATACTGTTTAATTAGCAGTATTGACCCAAATTCCTCCATTTCAGGCCCCAGAAAAAAAAAAAAAAAAAAAAAAAAAAAAGTTTGTTTAAACGTTTGGTACAAATGTTGAAACGCCTGCACTCTAATATCAACACTCTTACCAGCCAATCAAATTTGAGGACCAGAAAGAACTGTTGTATAATGTTGTCGATATTAACGCATTAATTACTTAATGCCAACAATTATTGTATCATGCATTAATGCAGTGTTTTTTTATATTATTATTATTATTTTGAAAGCCCATTGCTCACTGGCTCTGAAAACACATACAGACAAACCATGGGTCACAGTAGGGGTGGGATGTTGATCAGTACTGGCTTGGGATGGGTGTCATCACGCGTCTCAACCAATGAGAGCATTTGGGGTGGGCCTAATCCTGCAGCAGCGCTCACATGAACGCTCCCGATAAAATTATTTAGGCTAAGCAACAACATTCACAAACCACTGTTCATTGTTATTTTTAACTGAAAAGAATGCAAGGAGCTCATAATCATGACTTCATAAGTGGGAAATAAGAAGTTTCCGAAAGCACGTGAAGGCAGCGGAGAAGTGCTCTCTCTCAGCACAGTGGGGTGCATTATTTTGTTAACTTTGTGGTTTATTATTTTGAGTCATTTGGGACACGGTAACACACGGCCCTCTTACAATATATTGCTAATAAAATCACTTTTGCCGCTAAGAAATGTAACGTTACACGCAATCATGCTGCATATATCAGAAGTTCCACGCTCAGGCACGGTTAGCACTAACACTACATGCGTACCGTACCAGAGCCCAACTGAACCGCGCTCTGGCCTACCTCTGGTCTGAAGCAGCAAGAATCCTGGTAGTTGTGTAAAGCATGTTACCATTTTTGTGTGTAATATGTATCAGACGTTTAGTGGGCGGTCTGTAGGTGTGCCGGCCGAGAATGTGTAGTTTCTGCAACGTATGCCCTTATTAGTTTATTTATGGAAGATTCTGATTAAGAGCTCTCTCAAAATGTTTTTCTGTTTCTGCTGTGTTTGCGTCTTTTGCAGTATATGTCTTTACTTGGGGGAGTGATTCCCTAAATGAAGATGTATTTATGCACACTTCCAGAGTGGATTGTTTTGTCATGCCCCTCTTTAAAAAGTGGAAAAAATGGCACTCTTCCATTTCACTTGCCCCACAGGTCTCTAAATGAGTTGTGTTATTGGAAAAGGGAAGTGCTGCTCACACGTCAAGGGACTTGCAGGGCAAGATCTGAGCCGGTCTTAGAGGCTTTCTCAGGCGACAGCAACCACCACACAAATGTGAATGAATAATGCCTTTAGAGAGGCAAGAGCCATTGCTCTAGTCTGAAACACCTCCCAAAGCCCTGGTGACTTTTTTCTACACATTTCAGCAAGCAATTATTTTTATCTGGCTGCTGCTATAAAGGATCTTCCTCTACTCTCATTTTCACTCTTTCATCGTTTATTCCATCACCTTACCTCATCCCTTTTTTCTTTTAAAGTCACTCTATTTATACCTATGCAAATCAGTATTTTATATAAAAAAGAGAGATTCAGATGTACTTGTCCTCCTTTCATTTATTGTATTTCTCAGAACCTTAAAAAAATACCCTTTAAAGGAATAGTTCACCCAATAAATTTAAATTTGCTGAATATTTACTCACCCCCAGTCCACCCAAGATGTAGATGAGATTTTTTTTAATCATTATGGAGAAATGAAGCATTCCATCATTTGTTTACCAATGGATCTTCTGCAGTGAATGGGTGCCATAAGAATGAGAGTTCAAACAGCTGAAACATCACAATAATCCACACGACTCAGTTCATCAGTTAACATCTTGTGAAGCAAAAAGCATTCATGTTTGTAATAAACACATTCATCCTTAAAATGTTTTAATAATGGTTCATTACAAACATGCAGCTTTTCACTTCACAAGATGTTAACTGATGGAATGGAGTCATGTGGATTGCTTGTGAATTATTGTGATGTTTTTCTCAGCTCTTTGAACTCATTATGACGGCACCTAGAGCTGTGCAAAAAATCAAATACGATTTTCATGCGCATCTCATCAGTAAAGACGCTCCTGTAATTAGTAGTATATCTTTAGCACGTGCGTTCAGATCAGGGTTGCCAGGTTTTCAGGTTTCCCAGTTGCTTCTCAAAACTAGTCCAAAACTAGCCCAATCGCGTTTCCAGGAGGTTCCCCGATAAAAATTGCATCCCGGGGTTAAAATATAAGTTTTTTGTCAGGGTTGCCTTGGTAAAATTCTAATTTTAGGGGCTAAATATCACGTTATTGGTATTGGGGTCGCTTCAACCCGCGGACATGAAAAAACAACCGCAGACTTGGCAACACTGGTTCAGGTGGAGCGGCATTTACTACACAGAGCCGTAGTCCACTGACAAGCTACACAAAATCGCTTTCAGAATCGACAAAGAATCGCCTGCGATTTTAAAATCAATTTTGTGTAGACTGTCGGTGAATTACGGCTCTGTGTAGTAAATGCCAACCAGTGTTGCCAAGTCTGTGGTTGTTTTTCATGTTCGCGGGTTGAAGCGAGAAGCGACCCCAATACCAATAACGTGATATTAAGCCCCTAAAATGTGAATATTACCAAGGGAACCCTGCCGAAAAACGTATATTTTAACCCCGGGATGCAATTTTTATCTGGGAACCTCCTGGAAACGCGATTGGGCTAGTTTTGGACTATTTTTGAGAAGCAACTGGGCAGGATTGTTGTGTGAAAACCTGGCAACCCTGATCTGAACGCACGTGCTGGAGATATACTACTAATTACAGGAGCGTCTTTACTGATGAGATGCGCATGAAAATCGTATTCGATTTTTTGCACAGCCCTAACGGCACCCATTCACTTCGGAGGATCCATTGGTGAACAGATGATGCAATGCTAAATTTCTCCTTATCTGTTTTGAAGAAGAAACAAACTCATATACAACTTGGATGGCCTGAGGGTGAGCACATTTTCCTTTTTTGGTGAATTACTCCTTTAAGTGGATAATTTATGGTCATGGAGAAAACAAATGTTTTTGCTTTGTTTTTATGCTCACTAATTATGTGCACTTCATACATATTCATGA
Source organism: Cyprinus carpio (assembly GCF_018340385.1). Taxonomy (NCBI): domain Eukaryota; kingdom Metazoa; phylum Chordata; class Actinopteri; order Cypriniformes; family Cyprinidae; genus Cyprinus; species Cyprinus carpio. Next base: position 20,155,299 of record NC_056614.1, on the reverse strand, counting down.
AGATTAATGAGCCTTTTAAAATACAAGTAGTAATCTAATCAATAAGTGTTCAATCATGATGCTTTCGGCATTCTAAATATTCCCACAGTGCTTAGAGGAAAAGTGAGGTTATGTTAAAAAACTACTCTGTCTTGTCTTAAGGATGGATTGCAAATCAGTTAGTGTGACCGGGCGAATATTACATCAGCTAATTAATATTCATGAGTCAATCTGTTAAGATTTACAATTAGTTGCTCCCAAATTGTCACAATGTTCCTATATGCTCCTTTGTTTCTGGAAACAGTGTTGAGAGTTTATATTAAGAATGAATTTGATGATACATCTGATGATAGAATCTGGATGATCAGTAAATTTTAAGATGCTGGCAAAACTATCTGCTTTGGTTGTGTAGAGTTGTACCCTCTTGTTGGGAACTTGCAATACCAACACACTTTAGCCACACTGTAAGTTGTAAAATAAGAGAAAACATGACAGTAGAATACATTAACACAGAAGTTACAATAAATTGTGTATGGTGGAAAAATCCAAAGCTTGTTTCCAAATGGAAGCGGCTTGTGTCCGGGCTGTTCCCTCAGGTCTGGTTCTTCATGCTTCCATATGCCGCTTTGATAATGGATGCAGTTCCTACAGTCTCTAATGTACAAAGTAACGAGGCCTACAGTTTGAAGCACTTGCACCTGGACTATATTTGCAGAAAAACAAGATGCATGGTTTGTTCATAACCCAGCAAATACTCTGTGCACAGTAATATTGTGTAACAGCTGCAATAAATTTCAAGTTCCTCAGAGTGTTTTGCTGTTTCAATATACCTTTGCTTTCACTTTTTATCATCCCATTAGCCTCTCTCCTCTTCACTCTGCAATGAGCGGCAGAAAGAGACAGGAAATGAGTCTAGCACTCACGCTAGCTCAGCTGCTCTCCGATGGCTCTTTGAAATATTTAAAGTCCATGCAGACACACAGCAGATGTGAACAGGAATCGTGGATTAGAGATTGTCTCACAGGAGTTCCCTGGCAAGATGTCCCAAGTCCACTTACTTTGCTTGGTGTACATATACTCATGCAGAGTAATTAAAAAAAAAAAAAATCCTGAAATACAAGATCGATTCATTTAGCTTTCAGAATAACTTTTGTTCTCTAAAGGAGGCATGAAACCTGACTTCATTATTTTACTGTATCTGTTCTCCCAACAGCAGCTCACTGAAATTTGAGATTCAGCATAAGCAATACAGTTGCCTTCCCAGTGGATGGAAGGATACATTGATGGATTCATGGCTAGCTGGTTAAGACTGCATCTCCTCTTGTTTTGCTACAAGTAGAAAGTGCTGAAAACTGTAGGTCCTCTTTATTTTGTACATCAGAGACTATGGAACTACTTCCATTGAATAGAAACATGAAGAACCAGACCTGAGAGCCAAGCCCTCATATGTATTCGGCTAATAATACAAGCTGTTGCCATTTGGAAGCACAATTTGAATTTTCTCACCATACAACTGTCATTTAAATGTGTACTGTCTGCTATCATGTTTGCTATTATTTTAGTCATCCATCCTTCTCTTTCTTTCAATATGTCTCAAAAGTTATCCAACCTCCATCTGTATTCGGACATCTTACGTGAGGGTTTCTGTTTCCAGCTGGACAGTCTTCATAGGAAGTCTGTCCACTATATTCTTACCAGCCGGTTCTTTGTATTTGAGGGTCAACTGTGAGTGCCCTTCCCATATGGCTTTTTTATTCATGAAAGCTTAGCATTCTGGACAGATCTTAACAGCATAATGTTTTGAGTGTTCATTGTTAAGTTCAATCAGTGTTTTTGATTAAAGTTGTATTTTTGCAGACAACTAACACGTTTTTTTGTTAGGTTTCTTGTTTTCCATATATTCATCTTTGAGTTTTAGAACTCTAACTTGCTGTTTTAACTGAAGGGAAGGATATTCATTTCTACAGCCACCATATTAAGCATTAAAATTTCCCATTCATTTTTCCATGGTTATCGCCTATGCAGTCTTTTATTTGTACATGCTTTTTTTTTTTCTGACTATAATAACTCAAAACTGCTAAATGTTGCTGGGAGTCACTCGTGTGAGGAAATGTCACATTCAGATCCATTCCTTGAAGATTTCTATTGGGGGAACCTCTCAAAATTGTCCAGCCCAGTGGACTGGAGTCTCAGAGGAGATCTCCAAAGAATGCATATTGAGAATATGTATAGCTTCCTTTACTTATTCACTACCATTTTAATAAAATGTTTTATTCATTTAGTAGAGTTTTATTCGTTATTAATTGTAAGAGAATGATGAATATGACATGGATGTAATCCATATTACGTGGGTAAAGCCATTCAGGCAAAATATGAAAGGGGAAACAGTTTGAAAAAGTCTTCATTAATTAATATTTTACTGCACCCAGCAAACAGTATCTATGATCAGAAACATTGTGTTCCATTCTGCCTCTACTCTGTGGATATAATTCATAGAAAACATGAGACTGTCATATTCTTTGCAGAGAAAAATAGGAAGGGAGGCTATATCCTTATCAATTCTGTATTATGAAGACATGATGAGCTAACAAACATGGCGTAATAGTGTCTAGAAGCTAATTTTAGCTAGAGAAGCTATTGGTGTGAACATCTATAATTTTCACTGTTGTGAAGACCCCAATTTTCTCATTCTCACACAACCCACACACAATAAAATGAAATCACTGTCTGCTCATACACTCCAATTTTCGCTTGGGAAAATTTCTAGGGATGCTAGCAGAAACTACTACCTCGCTGGTAACTACCTAACTCTGACCTCGCTGGTATAATGAAACAACAGGCATTGCAGTGGGCTGAAATGAGGAGGAATATTTCTACAGGCGTACTGGGATGTGGCGGCTGCCTCTTGCTGTGACACTGTCGGGAGAATTTAACCTTACCGGGAGGCTTTAACATGAACATGGAACTTTATAATCTTTTGAACCATGTCATTGGCAAAATGTCACAGAGATGCTCATCATGCCACAAAGCACTGTGCACAGCAGTCTGAAAAAATTAAAATTCTGGGAAGATAGGAATCATTCATAGGCATAGCAAGAGTGTTACGCTTCAGTGTTTTTTTTTTGTTTTGTTTTTTTGTGCTGAATGAGATTTCTAATCTTTGAAACTCAAGTTTACATTCCGAATGGTGCAGAAGAGATTTAATATAAATCTTGGATCCCACAGGAATGAACTTTAGAACAAATAAACACATTCATGTTGGATTCTCAGGCTGATATTACAATGTTGTTCAGTAGAAACAGCACTTGGGAATAATGTTCTTGGATAGTTTACACACTGATTCAACACTTAAACAAAATCAATATATTTTTTAAATAAAAAAAAACAAACCAAGGCTGCATTTAATAATAAAAAATAAATAAATAAATAAATAAATAAATAAATAGAAAAAAAAATAAACATAATATTTTGAAATAGCATTATAATTTAAATTACCTTTTTTGTGTTTTAATATATTTTAAAATGTAATTTATTACCTGAATTTATTTATTTATTTATTTTTGTAGAAACCATGGTACATTTATGAAGGCTTCTTTGATGAACAGAAAGTAAAAATAAATCAATGAATCAATAAATCAATAAATAAAATTATTTTTATTTGAAATGCATCTACTATTTATAATTTAATGCATCCTGTAATTTAATGCACCCTTTCTGAATAAAAGTGTTAATTTTAAATGAAAATGTATGTAAAACAAAGTATGTTACAATTAAAACATACAGTTTATAAAAATAATCTAGATTTTCAAACATAAACCTCATAAATGATGAAACGTTAACCAGAAACGGACAGGTTACTGGGTCCCATCGGCCACTGTTTAGTTAAACGTTCTCTAGTTGTTAACACTGATGTTGTTATTTTGTTGTCATGAGTATGTTTGCTAATAACCTGATGGAAATGTTGGCAAAGGTGCCATGTTACATTTTAGCAACTATAGTATTTAGTTTTTTATTTGTAGTTTGCCACTAAATGCATTTCCACGTGTTTTGCCATAAATTGTAGGATAAACTTCTAATAGAGGGTCTAATAGATGTCTTAAATATAATAGCGTTTGTTTTTTAAATGTGTAATTATTCATATTAAGATCATTGAAAATTGCTGTTTACTTGGCAACTTGTTATTCATATGATTGTCTTTAGTTAGAGCCAATAGTTAGATTATTGTTTCTATTGTTGTAAACACAGCTAATGAGGTGTAGAGAGACAAATGCTGTATTTTCAAGTGTTTGTTTGCAACTGCATGCATGAACAGATTTCTTAATTGTATCGTTGTGTCATGACTCAGTCACTGTCAGGTATAATGGTGTATGGTTTCTGTGGTGTGCGCTAGACAGCTGGCAATCATTTCCATCCATCAGAGCAGATAACAACCTTCATAGTATGACAAGTCTGGCCACATGTGCTGCACACAAACCCTCTCATTGATCTCTTGTTGATTGGTGATGTTTCAGTATAATGAATAATTAATAAGGGTACTGAGTTAAATAGTTCATTTTTCAGAATGTTCATTTTCAATGGAACTATCCCTTTAAATATACTGATGATGCTATTGTAAGAAACCCTCTCTTCATATTGATGTGAGAGCGATGAATATATAGTAGAATGGCCCAGTGGGAAAGGGTATGGGTGAATATTATTTGCATAGTATTGGCCAATAATGGAACAACTGTGGTCCTTTTTTGTGGTGAGTTCAGACATAAAGAGAGTAGAAAGCGAGATTTGGAGGAATATAAAGTCACTAGAAAGACAGTAAATTCAAACAGAAGAAACACGGACAGATGTGGTCTAAGCAAAACAGACAGTCTGACACTGGCTGCATGGTAGTGTAACAGCCAGAATGCATGCCAATGGCCGGATGCCTGCTCCGAATGTAAAGTGATCACACCAGCACAGGCTGCCTACAGCATTACAAGAATTACTGTAGGTCTGCAAATTGATTAATATTTTATAGCATTTGCATTCTGATCATTTCAGTTGTTAATGCATTTAGTTCCAAGAAAGAAAACTGTATAACCATTAGGTTCAGCAATTTGTATGGATACCAGGGTTGTGCATTCAGAACTGAATTAAGAATACCCTTTAATTCATATTTAGTGCAAGATGCGGAATTGCAATTTTGAAATGAAATGTAGGGAAGTAGAATTAAAATGGTTGCAAAAACATAACTATAATGTTATATAGCATGTAATCAATTTAATTTAATAATTTAATCAATAGATAAACATTAAAAAAATCAATTTATCACATCTACTACTGTCCAAGGAAAAACCATATACTGTTCCTTCCAGTCTTCTGTTGTCCTCAGAATTGAAGTGATTTCAGTATGTTTGTGCTGTTTGTTTTGTAGCGGATCACCTGAGGACGCATTGACTGCGGTGAGGGGAAAGAAAGCACTTGTCCGTCTCCTGTGTCTTAAGGTTCACAGGGTCCGTGCGAACACCAGCGGGGTATAAGTGCACTTGACAGGGATGTAAACACCCGTCAGATGAGAGTCAAAAAGAGCAGGTGGTAGAAGGGGAGGGCAATAGGATGAAGAAAACAGCAGCAGCACTGCCAGTTAAGGCTGGCGTCTCTGTGGGGAGAGGGTTTGGGAATATCAAAGGTGCTTTAAAAGGAATCAGACTTCTGTATATGCAAAGGGTGCTACTTTTTGAAGTCGCCTTATGTAAGTTTCATCCTTCTCCCATACGGATGATTGCATAGTTGATACAATGGATGCCTGTGAGCATATGTCTCCTGAAAATGAGGCCTGTAACTGTGTGTGCTGAGAAGTGAGCTCCTGTAGTGCGCTGACGCGCCTTTTTTACTGAAAATGAGCCACGCTGGGGGGTCTGACGGGGTGTAATGATGTTTGATGTCTGCTGTAATGTGTGCACCACACTTGCCGTAGCTTAATCTGCTATGAATGTTGTTCAGCTTCAGATTTAAAAGGAATACATATATAAAAGATGTAAAGGAAAGGGTTGACAGTTCATGCTGACAAGATTAATGTTAGAATTTGAGGGAATCGAGGGAGGTACTGATCAATTTTCTTAAAAAATGCAAATGAATTAAAAGGTTCATAAATTTTCTTAAGTCTTTGGAAATTAAATGGATAGTTTACCCCCAAAATTAAAAATTGTTATTATTTACTCAAACTCATGTTGTTACAAAACTATGAATTTCGTTCTTTTGTGGAACATAAGATATTTTGAGACATATCTTAGTGTTATTTATTTATTCATTTATTCATTCATTCCATGAAAAATCTATTTAAATAGTTCTCTGTAAATACTGTATCACAACCTCATTTATTGAAACTAATCTCAAACAGCTCATTTCAGACTTTTACAATATAATAATATTTGCTTACATTTGATTAGCATGGCTTCAGAGTAAAATGAATGAATGAATGAATGAATGAATATTATTACTTTTTATTTTAAATTATAATTGCAACTTTTTTGTATTTGCAATTTTATGTCTCATGTTTGTTTCTCAGAATTGCAGCTTTATTATTCATATTTGTGACTTCATATCTCATATTGCGACTTTGTTTTGCAGTTTATTCCAGTAATTGTGACTTTTTATCATAACCTAGAGTGTACTATCTAATAATTGCTAGTTTATATTTCACAATTAGATTTTTTTCTTAGTTGGGGGAGGGGGGTCTTTCCTTCTTTCTTTCTTTCTTTCTTTCTTTCTTTCTTTCTTTCTTTCTTTCTTTCTTTCTTTCATTTACTTCCAGGCTTATTGTATCCTAGATTTTCAGTGTCGTGTCAGACTTTTAGATCACAGTGCAACTATCAAAAAGAGTGTCTTTTTGGGGGATCATAGCAGTAGGAAAGAGTGGATGAAGTATGTATTTTATTTAAGATCCCTGAACCAACTGTTATTCATTTAAGGTATTAGAAGACTTTTACATACACTTAAAGGGAGAGGCAACACGTCAGCTAGTGGCAAAACTAATCGACTAGTCGTGTGGACCCTAGTAAATGTTGTCTCTCTGTGAATGCTGGAGCTCAGAGCAGCAGGCTGTGATGATGTATCGAACCGTTACTGCTATAAACTCTGGTGTGGGGAGTCTGTATCATTAAGAGCATTAGATCTGAGCATTAGACTGACCCATGCCTCCGCAAGAGACAGAGAAAGCAGATGAGAGTGATGTCATGCATTACTGGCAGCGATCGCAGCACTCTGGTAATGTGCTGGCAGAGCGAGGAACTCCCCCGTTTTGGCCACTCTGCGTAATGGATCATTCCTGATGGGCTCTTAGGGTAATGCAAAATGGCAAATGCTATCATTGGTCATTTCCACTGGGGTGAGAAGGGAGGGGAGACTCATCATCCGTTAACGCAGCTAGGAGTTACGAACCACTAATTTGAGTTCTTAATGTTCCTGTTCTGAGCCAGGGAAGTTGTGAGTCACAGTATGAGACAGGTGCCTTTCTAGGAGCTTTTAAAAGTAGATTTTTGTATAATATGAAACTTACAATGACAAATTGCTTATTTACTTATTGTAAGTAGTTTTCTTAAAAGCACCTGCCTAAATGCACCTGCAAATTTTTGTAAGATTTCTTATTTTATGCAGCCCCACCATTGCTTAGATATTTATTTTTGGTTTAAGTATCTTATGCTTACCAAGGTTGCATTTATTTGATAAAAAATACAGTAAAACAAAAATAATAATATCAGAATTCAAAATTATTATTATTATTTTTAAATGTAATTTATTCTTGTGATGGCAAAGCTGAATTTTAGCAGCCCCCAGTCTTTAGATTGATCCTTCAGAAATCATTCAAATATACTGATTTGATAGAAAAAGATTTATTTGTATTTTTTTGTTGTTATATAATATAAATTAATGATAATTTTAATAATAATAAATTGTAATAATAATAATAAGAAGAAGAAGAAGAAGAAGAAGAAGAAGAAGAGGAGGAGGAGGAGGAAGAAGAAGAATTGTATTTTATTTTATTTTATTTTAGGAAACTATTATTTATTATTTATTTCAGGATACTTTGAAGAAGGGAAATTTTAAAATAACCTTGTTTTAAAATAACATTTATTTAAAATTCCTGTAACAATGCAGAAGTCTTTACTGTCAATTTAATTTGTCCTTGCTGAATAAAAGTTTTAATTACTTTCTTTAAAACAAATTACCCTCAAACTTTTGAATGGCGGTGTACTCCTTTTCTTAAAAAGAAAATCATAAATGCATAAATAAATAATAATAATAACAATAAAAAAATAAATAAACATGCTTTGAAAGTATATAGAGTTTATATGAAGAATAAAGACCAAATATTAGCTTTTATTTCCATTATAATTTGTGCACATAGGTTGATGGAAAGGAGACATTGGAAACAAAGAGTTATGGAAAGGGCACAAAAAAGCCATCTTTATGAAAGAAAAATTTAAATAAATAAATTAAAAAAGTTGCCATTTTAACAACATGGCATCAGATATTCATTGCTTAAGTAATTTTTTTACCTGGTGAATGTACTATAAGAAGGACACATCCTTCTTCTAGAATGTTACTTGTAAAGAGTAAACTTTTTTAAGAGTACAAAGGAGGCAATAAAGTGCAAGACTGTCAGCACATACTCTTTATTTTTCCTCCCCTCACCAAACTAAAGTTCCAAGCATTGCTTCAGCACAGACTACAGGTGCGCAAATAAAACATAAGTCTACAGGGGAGCATTAGAGGTGCCCAGTAGGAGAGTTCTGAGCTCTTTTATCAGACAGTGGTTTGCGTCAGGTTAACGTGTTGCACAGGCCAATTGCTCAGGAGCGTCTAGTAAGCCGTAATATGTCTGGCTGGGGTATGATGTTTGGTGTACAAGCGTTCGCGTTTGTGTTTGAGACAGAGAGACAGGACGTGCTATGCATTTCGCTGCCTTTGGTTTGCGTCGTGCACCTCTCGGGGGTGTGCGGAATGCACGCGGTTACGGCACCGCTCAGAGAAGGGAGGAATGAATAAGTGATGTGGGCTTTGGGGAGGCCCAGCTCTGAGGCAGTGGGACTGAGAGATTGAGGCACAGAAGCGAGGCAGATGCTAGCGCCTCAGCCATCATCGCGCTCTCAGGTGGGCCCTTGTGAAACTTCACACTGTGAAAAGCAGATAAATCTTTTTTCTCTCCTTTTCTTCTCACGAACCCCTCCCGTCACACTCCCAGACGCGTCCCTGCGCTGTTGTTGTTGTTTCATATTCATTCTCATTTTCCCCACATGGCTCTCTGCGTTGTCTACCTGTTTTTAAGGCTGTGTATGGCTTCCAGTCTCTCAATTTCTCTTTATCTCTATATGAATCTATTCTCCCCAACGGGTTTACCTCTTTTTTCAGTCACCTTGGACTCTGTGGTTTGGCTCGTTGCCTCTAAGGGAGGATTTTTGGTCCTGTCAGGCAAAAACAAGCTGGGAAAATGGGATAATGAGAAAGAGTTGTGGAAAAACAAGGCTTAAAGAGATAGTTCACCCTTCATGTACTTAACCATGTCCTTGCCAAACTGTCCTTTTGGTTTCAACATCAACATTCTTCAAAATAACTTGTGTGTGAAGAAAGTAAATCTTACAGGTTTGGACCTGTAACCTGAGGATGTCTGAAGATGAATTTTAATTTTTTGGGGTAAACTATTCCTCTTTTGGGTGAACTATTACACTTTAAGCAAATTGTCTGCTTTCACATAAAACCTGTTATAAATACTGAATTTAGCCGAGGGTACACGGTTCTGCTTGTCCCAGAAATTATATCTCCGTATTTTTCAGCAATTTGACTATACTAAGATTCAAAATGTTTGTTGCAAAATACAGTAAAATCTAGTTAAAAGTAATCCAGACATGTTTGTTTTGCTGTTTTAACTAAATGAATAGTATTTAATCTTTTCATTTAATAATTTATAAGTACCAATATAACAATATGATAATAAACAGCAATGATTTTATTTTATTTATTTATTTATTTATTTATTTATTTATTTATTTATTTATTTATTTGATTCAGGATTCTTTGGGAATATTCAAAATAACAACATTTAATTTTATATTAATTTAAATGAAAATCTAAGAAATGTAACATTATAAATGTCTTTACTTTCACATTCAATAAATTTACTGTGGCCTTTCTGAAATCTTGTGGTAATTCTGCTGTACATATAGTTAAAAGTAATCCAGTCATGTTGTTTTGCTGTTTTAACTAAATGAAAGATGAATGGTATTTAATATTTTCATTTAATAATTTATAAGAACCAATATAACCATATGAAAATAAAGAGCATAACATTTTTTTTTTATTATTATTTTTTGTTTTGTTTTTAAATGTGTTTGCTTTCACATTCAATAAATATAATGTGGCCTTGCTGAATTCTTGCTGTATTTATTACAACATTTTAAAATATGTAAAATACCACTGTTGAAAATATTTTAGTGATGATGCAAGCAAATCTTCAAAAGAATTAAAATAAAACACAGTAGATTTGAATGAATCTATTCAAAGGTCTGATTTAAAGCTTTGAATCAGCTAATTCAAACGAGGCAAGTTCACAGGTTTCAGTTTTAATTTGAGTAATTTCTTTGTCACTTGCGTCGGCAAATTTCATTAAAATATTTTTGCCTCACTCTCATGCACTCATGTGGCTGCAGGACAGGAAGTGATTGTGAAAACATGTTTAATGACAGTCTTTAGCTTATGGTCACATAAAAAGTGCATTAAAATCACACCTAATCATACATTGCTTGTCAGCACAAATATGTCATGAATATTTGATATATAATCTGGTTTTAGCATTTTCAGACATGTAAGAAGCAGGGCAACTGAATCAAATTGTGTAGTGCCTTCATAAATTGCCTGTGTATTTCTGAGAACTAGTAATCCATTCTTTCTCTGTATCTCTTCTCCTCAGCACCATTAGAGCAGACAGGCTTTCATACCACAGATCAGCCGCAATCACAGACAAACACTCATCTCCACTCAGGTCTTCCAATAATTGCTGACCACAGGCAGCATAGGTAGCCATTACCCATGAGGCCGTCCTAAAGACCCTTGCAGTCCATATCTGCCATTTTTGCAACAACATCCATACTATTTGCTTCATGTTTGGTCTGTATGTCTGTTTGTTTCTGCAGTAATTGGCATTTTTATGTCTTATGTATTCCATGTAAATATTCATTATTTATATACATTTTCATAGAAATTAAAGCACGGACAAAAGTTTTTGGTAACACTTTACTTAAAGCATTTATTTATAATGCATTATAAAAGTAGTTTTAATGCATCAATTATGCCTTGTAATGATGCATTGTACAATTTCATGAATAATTGTAACCACAGTTAATACATTATAACACTTATCAATTCATTGTTATAATATGCATTTTAAATTTGGTTATAATTATGTACGACAAGATATAATGTATTACACACATTATGAATAATTATAATGCACTGTACCCTTTAAAAACCCTTTATAATGTATTATATGTAAAGGCTTTAAGTGAAGTTTTTTTTTTTTTAATCCAAAATTTCAACTATTACAATTATGCTTGAGATGACACTAATTTCAACTAATTTTCAATCAAATTACAGTTTTATGCAGAAGCTGAGTATGAAATTAGCCTGAAGACAAAGATGTGTATTTTACTTTTAAAAAATTGCTAATTTAATTTCCATCCCAAATGAGTCATTATAGTTGAGGTAGAAATGGCATTTATTCATGGTGGTTCTGGTGTTACTTATAGTATGCAAACTATATAAACTAGTAATTTTGAAAAGTGTGTATTTTTAACATTCAAAAGGGCCTGTAATTGAAGAAACACCCCACTGTGTCATATCGGTGTGCAAATGGTGGAAGAAAAAGAGAGAACAGTGTGAAGTGTATCTCTGGATATTGTTTTTGTTTGTGCCATATACCTGATTATTCTTAAACATGGTACATTTGTATTTCTTCAGCTGGCAACACAGGATGTTCCTTTTATTAAAAATCCTGTCATCGAAAGTTTTTTTTAGGTTTCATTCTTACATTAAACTGTTTGCCAATCATCTCACATTGATACTGACACTGAAAGCAACCAAGCACGTTATTTCCTCAATTTCTGCCAGAAACAGCTGAATCTTTCCTTTTTGCACATGTGTGTGTAAATTACTCTCTTCCTCTCTCTCTTACAGCTCCAGGTATCCACCACTGACCTAAGTGGCAGATTGGTAGAGGGACCAGTTGACCTGGACGTGTCTGTTATTGACCAGAATGACAACCGACCGGTGTTCAAGGAGCCGCGTTACTCTGGGGAGGTTCTGGAGGGCTCCCCCACAGGTACTCTTCCCTGACCTAACAGTGCTCATGCTCTTGCAGGTGGAATGGATGTATCTAGGGAACTGATTACTGGAAGAAGAAAGTCGAGATCAGAGTTGACTAAGGGTCTAAAAGTCTTTGATAATAGTGGTTGAAGAGAATATATGGTTCGGTTTGATGGAACATACTGTAGCCTGTGGACGATAAAGATTGTAACTTTTGTGGTTTCTCATTAGTTGGGTTTGAATCTCCTTTATTTTGTTCCTCAGATTTTGTTGGCAGGTTAAAAAGATGTGTGCTTGTTACTTTGAGTGAATGTATGATTTTCACCTGGCAGATGGTAGAACTGGTGTAAATATCCCATAGCCATATTGAAGAAGGGATCTGAGCAGTGATTCTCAATGATGTTTCATTTGCAATGAAGATAAGCATGGTTTATGTTGACAACAAAGTTTGCAGTTGAGTTATTGGCGTGAAACCAATTGAAATTTTTAGAAAACAAAATTATCTCTTTTCCTTTCTAGCTTAGTGTTTTTATTATTATTATTTTTTTTTTTTACGTTTAAAAATGTTGCTTCTGTGTTTATATAAATTACAATTTAAGTGTATGGAGTCAGTAAGGTTTTATTTATTTTTATTTTTTTAATTGGTCAAATGTGACAATAAATGATGGCAATGCTGACTACAATAATAAAGGGGAAAAAAAATAAATAAATTATATATATATATACAAAATTCAGAGGTGGCTCCTTACTGAACTGAGTGAAAAAAATACAATATATATATATTGTATTTTTTTCACTCAGTTCAGTAAGGAGCCACCTCTGAATTTTGCACTTGCAGGCCAAGATCACTCAGTTCTCTTCAGAAAATATAATACTTAAATAAATAAATAAATAAATAAATCAGTTTTTCAGATTTCATCATCTTACTACATGAAGAATATGCAACACCAATAATGTGTTTTACATCATGGCATATAAAGCATTTGCAAAGGGTTTCGCATAATCTATTTTGTTTCTTCTCAGTATAGCTATAAAGCAAAAAGGACATGTTTTATTTAAAAAAAGGAAATGTAGTACACTTTGGAAGTCATCCCTAATGAGCAAACACATTATCTCTGTGCATGTATGTTCACACCGCGCGCTGCAGAGATATCGTCGACTAGCTAATCGTGAGCATCCCTCACAAATGGCAGCCGGCGTTTATCTCGCCACAAGACAATACTACATTGTTTTCATGATGTGTCTGATAAATCAAAAAAGAATTGGACCATTTACAAACTGCATGACGCTCTCTTCAGTCCCTTGCCCTCCAGAAATAAGAAATTCATTGAGACACAACCCTGTCCTTAGAGGCCTTAGCACTGCACTTCCTTTTCTCAATCCTTTAATCATTTTTCCCATGATTCTGCAGCAATTCCATCACAGCACTTTGCTTCTTTTCCACTTGTACTTTTTTTTATGGTTTTTGTGGCATGTCACCATAAAGTCCCCAAAACACAAGAAACATGGTTTCAGAGAGTTTAAAAGAAGGGATTTCGCCAACCTTCATCACCCACACTCGCACCAAAAATACACCCCACAAACAATTAAACATACCCTTGTAGCTCAAACAGGAATGTGAACCCTAAATCAATGAGAATAGCAAGCAGAGAGATCATATCAGATCTTTTTCTCTGTCAAGAGTGGGCTGCGCTGCTTTCATTACAACGTAAACAAACAGACATCAGCCTCAGACATCAGTGATGAGGACAGGATGAACCGATCCAGTTCTTCACAGGTAGAGTAGGCGGATACAATGTGCCTGTTTCGGATACATTTAGCCCGGGAACAGTAATGTGTGCTCAGTCAGGAGTGAGTTAGGGTGGAAGGAGATGAGAGTCCCTAACAGTGGGAAACTTTCCCCCTGCTTCCAGAGTTGCTGTAACTTAGTTAAGCAAAGTGGGTTTATCTAATCGTCAAAAGAGGAAATTAAATTTGGCTGAAAGACTTAATGAAATTAAACTAAGACCTTCATGCGACCAGGGAGAAGATAAACACCCACAGGCCAAGCGCTGTTCATTGGCTTTAGTCAGAAACTGTGTCTATATATAGGAAAGCTGTGTCTTGTACAATTTAATAAGTATATTGCAATAATTATAAAAATGCAAAATATTTTTGTTAAATATAGAGTTCTGGCATGAAACTCTAGATGGCGCAGTCTGATAGTTCTAACTCAGTCTGACCTAATGACATCATCACATTGCACAGCTAATTGGTTCTCTCCTGTATCTGTAGCCAATGAGCTCACTGCTCAATATTCAAATACCTGGCTTTGTTTGCGTAGCAGTTCTGCACCGCACTTCAGAAACACTCCACCATCCCCAGCTCCACCTGTATAGATTTGCTACAAGGTGATTCACGTATGCTACAGGGTTATTCATATGTGTTATATGTGCAGCAGCAGTATTTCCTACATGTTCACAGCATGACCAAATACATTAACTTTGTCATGTACATTACCATGCCAATCTCTCCGAGAGTTGTCATGACAGAAATATTTATATAATAAAATATTTTTCATTATGTCTTTCAGCCATTTATTTATTCATTTATTCATTCATGCAATGATTCATTAATTCATTCATTTATTTTTACTTTGTGTATATATAATCTGAAAAAAAAGTTTTAATGTTTGTAGTATTTAAAGAAAAATACATATACTAGTATGTGTGTGTGTAAATATATATAAATATATATATAAAATGTATAAATGAAATATAAACTATGTAAACCGTGCATTTCTAAAATATTATATACTAATAAATATTACAAAGGTTTTGAAAATGTTTACACACACACACATACACACATTTATAGAGAGAGTGGAAATATTTATATTAATATAATTTATATTGTAAATAAATGTCTAATATATATAATTTTTTTTCTGAAATACAGTACATTTATGTATTTGCATTTATATATACAGCACATAATAAATATACACAGTACGCATACATACTGTATATTATGTAAACAAAAACGTTGGATGTTATATTGGATGTGATTAATTGCGATTAATCATTTGACAGCACTAATATGTATATGTATGTATGTATATATATGTATGTATATATATATATAAATATATACAAATACATAAACACATATGTGTGTGTGTGTGTGTGTGTGTAAACATTAGTCAACATTTGAAGTGGATCAAAAAAGTTCATCAAAGTTGTCCTAAGACAAGAACACATTTTGGTTTTAGGTTTTAGGACAACTTTGATGAAAATCCACTTCAAATGTTGACTTGTGTGTGTGTGTGTGTGTGTGTGTGTGTCAAAATAAATAGAAAGAGTATAATATATATATATATATATATATATATATATATATATATATATATATATATATATATAGATATATATATATATATATATATATTATACTCTTTCTCTCTATTAGACTCTCTATTAATCCCAAGATTGGAAAAATAGATTTGAAATGGCATATAACTTGAACTGAAGAGGCGAGTGCATAGTGTTTTTTTTTCTTTCTTTCTTTCTTTCTTTCTTTCTTTCTTTCTTTCTTTCTTTCTTTCTTTCTTTCTTTCTTTCTTTCTTTCTTTCTTAATATAAAGTAAAAAAAAAAAAAAAGTTTCACTGTCTTTCACTGTTTCACACTTTATTGCCATCAGGACTGAGTGCCT
Organism: Cyprinus carpio; assembly: GCF_018340385.1. NCBI lineage: Eukaryota > Metazoa > Chordata > Actinopteri > Cypriniformes > Cyprinidae > Cyprinus > Cyprinus carpio. Next base: position 20,139,299 of record NC_056614.1, on the reverse strand, counting down.
CTTTTAAGTTAATTTATTTTTTGGCTCTTATTCTTTGCTACATTTTCATTGCCATGCCTATCACCTTTTAAGATACCTTAATGGAGAAGATACATGATTTATGGAGAATAGATCCATTTTAGTGTCTATTGCCTCTCAATTATAACAATTTTCCTTAGAATAAATGTATCATTTAAAAAGCCTTACACCATTCATCAATAAAAGCTGTGTTTCTATAGTTCCATTATCTTTTATATTAATCAAACAAGTTGCTTTCATTATTTTCAAAGTGTCGTGTCCTGGCCAGTTGTTCAGAGGTGCAGAGTTCCTGTTCAGATTGCTATTGTCGCTGTTCTAGTCAAGGAGCATGTGTGCAGTGCATTGTGGGTGCAGGTGCACACAGCAGGGGCTGGTTTTTTTTCGGTGACTTCCTCTCTCCTCTTTAGGCTTGTGTATGTACTAGTGCAGATGTGCACAGCGTGCCTTCTCCACTATGTCGAACTCTCCTGAGTGCCTGGCAAAGGGTGGATGAATGTGTATTGCTTTTTTAACGCCTCTTTTCAAAGGCCCTGTTAGACACAAGACTTTGCCAGTGTGTGTCCGGAGAGGAAATGAAAAATGGGAATTGAGAGCTTTTTAAAGAAGCCTACATTAATCAGCACAGGAACCAACAGTCATGGGCCTCCCACTCGGGTCTCGGGTTTAAGATATTCTGCCCCTACCCCCTGCCTGCATGCAATCAGCATGACCGCTGGCACAGGTTAGAAATTAAAGAGCTCAGCATGGTGCCTGATTAGTGAAGCTTTCTGCAAGCTGCCTTTTCAACAAGTTGCAAGGCTCTGCGACTTCATGCATGTGTGTGCACGTGTTTACTGCTGACAGTGTTATAAAGTGCCAAGTCAAGATGAACTGCTGAGTAAAACGACATTCAATGACAACAAAATGTAGGGCAAGACTCTATAGATGGAAGTTGGTTTGAAGATAGATAAAGTGAATACTTTTACAATGTGAAACTATTTCTATTTTAAATAAATCTGTTCTTTTGAACTTTTTATTCATCAAAGGATCTTAATTTTTTTTTATCAAGGTTTCCATAAAAATATTAAGCAGCACAACTGTTGTTTTTAGCATTCAAATTATAAGACTTTCTTTCTTTCTTTCTGTCTTTCTTTCTTTCTTTCTTTGAGCAGCAAATCTGAATATTACAATGATTTCTAAAGGATAATGTGACGCTGAAGACTGGAGAAATGGCCGCTGAAAATTCACCTTTGTTTACACTGTTTTACATTTTACTGTATTTAAATCAGTTATACAAGCATAAGAAAAGTCTTTCAAAAACATTAAAACCCTATTTTTTATTTTGTTTTATTTAATTTTAATTTTTTATTTAATTTTAATCACTGTCTTTTATATTTACTTCTGTCACTGTTTCTATTTTTATGGTTACTTTGGCGCAATAATAGTTAAGGGGCTTGACTTTGACAATTTGTTTATACAGACATTATTTGATCAATTTGGAGTCTCGATTTGAGAGTCCCACCTGTTTGTAAATGTGTTTTTCAATTCCAAACACTCTCTATGTAATCAGAGCCAATAAAACCAGGAACATGCATTAGGAAAGTAAATTGGGTCATTGTTGATGGTGGCAGTAATGAACATATGGTTTGATGTATCAATTTATCTCTCTTTCTCTGCAGACTCCTCCCCACCTCCATCCTCACTCTTTTGCGTGTGTCGTGCGAAATGTTTATTTTGTTCTGAATTGGGAGGACAGTTACCTATAGGGGGAAACGCAGCAGCACTCTGACATTTCTGTGTGTGGTGATAACTGAGCAAACAGCTAGACTTCTGGCAGGCCTTTATTCACTGGCTCTCTTTCTCTCTTTCTTCTCCCTCTCTCTCTCTATTTCTACAGGCTATTTTTTGTTGAGGAAAAATATCTTCATTTCTCAGTTGCCTTTCCTCTTGTCTGCTCTTTGGTTTTTCTGTTTGTGAAGTCTATAAAGGCTTTCTGGGTTCTTCATAGCACCTGTGATTTTCAGCAGCTCGAAGGAGTGTTCCAGGTTCAATACAAGTTAAGCTGTATTCACAGCATAGTTGGCATTGTGTCAATTACTTTGGAAAATAATTTCAACTCGTCCTTCTCCTTTAGAGCACACATAAAAAAAGAAATAACCATGTCAGGTAAGATAGCAGGTAATATAGACACTCAAACAGAGAGAAGCACTGACTGGTCCCAGAAGAAATTATTGACTCTTTAACATTGTTGTATATAGAGCACAGCTTATTACAACTACAGTAAATCTTTTAGCTTCTAAATATGTTATATGAATATAAATATAAAATGAATTTATTATGAAGAGCAAATATGCAATAGGATATAAGCAAGAATATATGAATATGACTAGATTTGAATCTGTGTGTGTTTGTGTGTATACAATCAAAACAATTTCTGTCTTTAATATTCAATTTTTTGCCACAAATACCGTCAATAGAACCAGAATATGAGAATATGGCTTTTGAACATTAAATTTAAAATATATTTACATGAAATAATAAAAAAATAGTTCTGCAAGAAAATGGCAGCAAGAAAATGTATTGTATTATTAGTACAAAATCTTTCAATTTTCTAAAATTGTACTCTAAAGTAGTATTACTGCTGTAATATATTTATTGATTTAATAAAAAAAAAACAAAATAGAAATAAAAATACTATATATTTTTTAAATAATTATTACTATAAAATATTTTATTTTATTTTATTTTTAAAAACTACAAATTTAACCTGAGACAGTCTGGAATATATCTGAGATAGATAGATAGATAGATAGATAGATAGATAGATAGATAGATAGATAGATAGATAGATAGATAGATAGATAGATAGATAGATAGATAGATAGATAGATAGATAGATAGATTTGTTGGTATACCATGATGATACTCATTTTGTCAAAAACAAATAAAATAAAAATAAATAAATAAATAAAAGGAACTGGCGTACAGGTTGTGCCATAGCTTAGGTGGTTTGTCAGCAGCACTGACCCGTTCAGCCTACTGTAATCAATGATGTTCAGCTCTGTGGCAGAGGTTGGTGACTACCTGCTGCTCTGCCTGTATATCCTCACCTCCTGACAGGACTGTTCACCATCTCAGCCGTGTCACAGCCTCCGGCCTGATGTGGCAGCTCTGAGAAAGTGGCGTGGAGCCGGCAAAGCGTCAGCCTCAGAAAATAAAAGGCTAAAAAAATCAATAGCTAATTGCCAGGACAGGCCCCCGAGGAGGGCCGGCTAGACCCCAGCTCAGATTGATCTTGGCTAGAAAATGATTGGGCCGAGGGTGACACTAATGCCGGCAGGTAATTTGTAGCATAATGGCATGATGTCGGTGCCATTAGGATTTCCCAGAGCCAATGTCTCCCTCACAGAGCTCTCACAGGATGACCCCTGCTCCCTGCCGCCGAGGGGCTTTTCAATCCCACAATGCCTCATTATCTGTCGATCAATCCCATGCTGACTGCCATATTATAGACTAATACTGAACTGTGCTCTGAATTGTTTGTGTTGAAGTAAAACTCCAGTACTAGACTAAGAAAGAAATAGATAAATGAGTTACTGAACACTTTTGTGGCTGCGTACGATATTTAGTTCCAGTCCAAACCTTAAGATATTTAAAATAAATTGATATTGTTGTTCTGTTTCACTCATGCACACTCTTCCCAATTAACTTTTGGTTCTAACCTATAAAATACAAACTACCTGGCCATTTTTAATGCAAAAGTTACTTAATGTTAATTTCTTGTTTATTGAACTGTTACAATGTGTTCAAGCAGTTGTTCTGAATAGGAGTGCACTACGTTAGCATGAATGCAAGTGATGTTGCTTAATTGTCACCTGCCTTGTTTATTCGCTCTACCCTCCTGTGTGATTTTATCCCAGCTGTGTCTATCACATGAGAGTTCCTTTCCACTGGTTTTGCACAGATATACCCCATGAGGAATGATACAGGTGTTCAGGGCACCATCTGCATCCCACAATACAGCTGGATTAGCTGTCACTCAAAATACGAATATCATTCAGAGTACAGAGTGCAAAAGTGCCATTGCATTGTCACTGCCATATTTGTCTATCTTTAGATTCATCTACTAAACACCACAGACCACAGTAAGCAATTATGTCATCAGTATTTCATTATAGTTATTTATAAATTTATAAACTATTTTGAGAATTTTCTGCCTCGTTTGTGGTTGAAATGGAACCAGCTAATGATGAGCTTGGACCAGCCATGAACTAGATACAGTAGCATGTTTCAAAACACCGCTACTAGCTTGAGCTGGATTTTCCAGCAGTCTCCTTGAGTTTATGATTTGATACTCTCCAAACACTCCGTCATTTGAATATATTTCATGAATTCAGTGTAAATCACATCAGCACACTTGAACTCAATGTGCTAGCCTGCATCATTTCAAAGCTAAATTGCATCATTAGGCACCATTCAAATTGATTTTTTTCCCTTTATTCTCTCATGCACTCTTGCATCTTTGCTTGTTTACCATCCTGGGGCTTGCGATGCAAATGGAGTTTCAGGGCCCTGTGAAAGGACAGGAGGGAGCTGCCCCAGACATGAGTGGTGGGCTGGCCGTGGGCTCCCTGTGGGGGTTCCGCTACCCGAGCGCTTCTAAACTATTAAAGAGCTTCTGCTCTTTCCTCTACCCACAATCCAGCAGCCCGCTGCATGCCCGCACTTGATTATCTGTCCCTCACTCTTTCTCAGTGAGGAATAGAAGCAGATAGAGCGTGCAAGACACAAGAAAACCAATCTCGGCCCATCTCCCTGTCTCGTTGTCCCTTGTCTTTGATGGCTGATGCTATTTTAAAGCCCCGGGACTCCCAGAGCTCCAGGCCTGGTTATCTTCCTTTCACTCTTCCGCTGGTACATTTCCAGATGAGATAATTGTATTAGAAGTGCTGGCTTTTAAAGCTCTTTGGAAAAAATTGAAGGCGAACAGCAGGTTCCGAAAACATAGTGTTTGTAAATAGCATTGCTGTTTTTTCTTGCTTTTCTAGATGTTTTTGATCTAAAGCAGGGTATAATCTTGTTATCATGGCTTGGCAGTAATAGGGTAAATATAGCATCTTTTGCTCCTTGTTAAAGTACAGCTGTAGTTTGTTCAGTTTAGGAAGGATTGACATCCACTTTGCTTTCTGTAGTTAAGCCTGAAACACAAGTTTAGTGGGTCAGTGGTTTAACATAAAGATAATTGGCTTCTAAGATGCTATGTAATGTCAAATGATCTAGATCCAAATCAAGTGCCATTTAGAGCAGTGATTGTAAATCAGGGGGCTGGTACCCAGGGCCAACTAGGGGTCCTCGGCAAACTTCCGGGGGTCTCCAATAAGTGTACAAACTATTTAAGCTCTGTAAAGTGTACAGCATGAAATATCATTATTTATTTTTATCACACCAGAAGTACCAGAGGTACATATCAGTTCAGGAGGGCTTTTTCATATTGTATATATATATAAAAAATTATAAAAAAAATATATATATATTGTATTGGTGTCAAAAAGGCTGAAAGAATTTTTTATGTCTGCTATACAATAATTTTTCATATTTTTAAATTACAGTACATGACATTTATAGATACACAATGCAACTTAACACAATGCAACCATTTATTTGCTATGTAAATATGGTTATAGAAGAAATAAAAGAGAAAATCAATTATCATTGAAAATATATACAGGGAAAACATTTTTTGGAAATATTTTGACAACAGTAGCAAATATTTGGGTTAGATTTTGAATGGGACCATGTCGGTTGGAGATTTTCAAACTTTAATTTTAAATTTATTAATAGTTAATAATTGTAATATTAAAAATATCAAAATCAATTAAAGCCTAATGATTTATAAAACATTTATAAAGGGTTATAAAATAGGTTTATAAAAAAAAAATAGCAGAAAATGAAAAAGAAAAGAAAAGAAAATATGCAGCAGCAGCAGCCATACTATACCACTCTGTTCAATTTCTTATCTCTTTAAATCAACCATTAAATTGCATCCAGATGATAATGGGTGCTTTTGCAAGTGTTACATGGGTGAAAAGTCTCAGGATTAAGGATCAAGTGTCTTTCTGAAGCGAGCTTAGCTGTCAGAGACATACTCTCATCTAAGAAGCAGATATAATCACACTTTCTTCAAGTGTCATTTCAGATGCTAGTTACAAAATACAGTGGAGAGAGCAGCTTTTGACTCTTCTAATCCTTCGGTCCATGATCTCCAAGTTCTCCATGTCCTTCAGGTGCCTCCCCTCTTCCTGTCCATTACCACTCGCGATTCAGTTTGACGGGCTGTGAGAAGATAAGCTCTAAAGGAAAGACTGGAGCTTGTTAGATACCAGCTGTTTCCTAGCCTTGCCTATTTTAAAATATACCAGACAGGCTTGTCTGGACAAAAATGTGGACATTAATATCCCAAACAAGTGCTTTTTCTGTTCTCACCCTGACTCGTTCATGTCTCACTTTTTTTATTATTATTTTTTGTGTCCCACTTTTGTGCATAGCCAAGAGGATTGCTGCCTGAGTGCACATTTGCTTTAGGGCCTGAACGCTTTGATTGAATATTGATCTCAGATCCTGGCGGGTTTGGCGAGCGTGGCACCACCTGGGCTTGTGGGATAGTGGTGAGCAGTTTTCTGATACTACCACCACCCCAATCATTTGCCTCTTTGCTGTTAAAAATTATGTTAAATTGTGTCAGAAAATAATTTTCAATGGCTTGTGATTAGTCAATTAGTCATCTGTCCCAGTAGTTGCAAAAGTTTGGGGGAAGTTATGTACTGTATCCGGCTTAAAAAAAAAAAAAAAAAACTATTTATTGAGGAAGGTTTTTTTTTTTTTTTTTTTTTACTGGAAATAAATAAATAATGGTGAATTAAATCATTTAAAAAGTCACTGCAAAACTTTTTATACAAATAATTTGAGGACATGTATGGAAAATGTTCACAAACTGTGTCCCAAAAATCAGACAGAAAGATTCAGTTAATTAATACATATTATGAAAGATCAGAAGCACAAAAGTGTGGAGAAAACAAGTTGTTTTCATTTATTCTTTTAATTATAAAACAGGGAGAGAGAAAAATATGACAGGTGGAGAGGCAGTATTTATTTTAATATTTTTTTGCTCTATAATAGTATTCAATGAAAGCTCTCAGAAGTCTTTGAGACATCCTCAGATAAACTTTTTGTTCACACAAAATGGACAGTTTTTCAGCTTTTTCTGTGAACTCTAAATAGAGTAAAAGTGACATGTTTATTTCCAATTTCCAACATGAAAAAAAATATTTTATTAAGTTTAATAGTAAAATTTAATATTAATTATTAATGTAATAATTTCCTGTGACAGTAAAGCTCAGGGATTATTTGATGAATGGAAAGTTCAGAACTGCAGCATGTATTTGAAATCTAAATGTTTATGACATTACATTAATGTCTTTACTGTAGCATCCTTACTGAACAGAAGTATTTCTTTCTTTCTTTGAAACAAACAAATCAATCACTCAATCAGTCAATCAATGATTCAATCAATCATCACTGTCTACAAACCTTCAAATGGTAGTGTACATTTAAAAGTGTATCAGTGTTTTATTTGTTCACTGAATGAACATCAATGATGTTCAGTGTTGTTTTGGACGTTGACTTTCATTATATAGACAAAACGATAACAAATATCTACTTTGTGTTTGACAGACAGACAGACAGACAGACAGACAGATAGATAGATAGATAGATAGATAGATAGATAGATAGATAGATAGATAGATAGATAGATAGATAGATAGATAGATAGATTCATTTTTCTCTTTCATTTAATTCCTGTATTTGAAAATCGCATCTGTTTTTCTCTGCCAGTAAAAATCTGAGTTGTAGTCATTGCAGGACTTGATCCCATCCGTGTTCAAGTATAATAACGTTGCATGAAATACATTAATAGAGGAGGTATGTCTTGTAAACCCAGGTTTAAAGCTGAGCGAGGAAGTCCATAAGCCGTCTGGTAAAATCTCACAACATTCCAGCTCAGTAAAAGAGGTTTTACGGAGGCATACGTGCGTTGCATTAATAGAGAAAGGAATAAGGTCATGGCAGCCTCTTTTGAGTAGAGAAATGAAGGAAAGAAATCAATAGCAGAATGTCTTCGAGGCGAACGGAGTGGGTTTGACATTTATGAGGTGGCAGGTGTAGAGGTGCTGTATGAAAGGAGAGAACGGCATGGACTAACTGCACATACAGACCACCATACGACGTAATCGATAGGCCTCACGGTCCCACCTGGGCAGCCTCAATCCCTTAGATTTAGATATCATAAGAAAGCCGAGTCTAAATGTGTACTAAATTAAATGTGCTTCATTGTCTTATTTCCATCCCGACCTCCCAGCAGATTTGACAGACATCGGAATAGATTTTCAAAAAGCGCTACGAAACTAATAAAGCAGGCAAAATAAAAAGTGGAAGGCTGGCGTGGTAATATTTCCCTGAAGTTTTTCATCAAATGACTTTGAATTGCTTTCCACCCTTTCATTTGTCAAGATGCATTCAGGTTTACTCGGTCCCCTGAGGTACACACAAGCATGGCATTTTAGCTCCACAAGTGAAAAAGCTTCTTAATTACTTCGTAGTCCTTTTATAGTTTCATGCATCATAGTTTTGAACATCAAAAGTGATTTCCAGACAGCACTCAAGAGATCTGGATGGCTTAGCTCGTGCCACAGAGCGAGTGAAAAAAGGAGTGGGAGGAGGAACAGCTACTGTATCAGCTCGACTGACAAGAGAAAATGACTGGGTGAGCTTGTAATTCTCTCTTAAGTAACTGGTTATCTGAGGACAGAAGTTTGCCTGTTAAAGTGCTGATATCTTTGCAAGGTCCAGTGATGATTCTGATGAGTTTTAAGGGTTTGCGTAACACTGTGGACTGTGTGCTAGGATTGACAAGACTTTACTCAAGGCGCGTTCACACAAAGAACACTTCAATGACTTGAGATTGCAAAAATTATCAAACAACAATTCCTGACGATTGCAATTTCCAATTCATGTTGACTTTAAAGGTGCGTTGTGTAATTTCTGTGCCATTAGCTGCACCAAATGGATTAGCAAATTACTGTTTTTAAAAGTTTGGAAGCCTCCTAAGTCAAGATCTTGAGGAAAACTAAATAATAATGTATGACCCACTGCATATTGACTTCCATATAGTATGTTTAAGAAAAAAGGCAATAATAGCAAGAATACTATATTTTTGCAAATTCGTTTGGAGTTGCTAGCTAAACTCTTTTTGAATATAGTCTATAAAGCAGGTAACTGCTGTGATGTGTCCTCCAGAGCTCTGCTTAAGGGCTTTGTAAGCTCCCAGACTTTTGAACTCTCAACCTGAACCATTTTTTTTCTCAGGATTTGATAAAAGGGATAGAATAATACATAGTCAAGTGTCAGCAACTTGAGAGGATTTCAGATGAGTGCTGACTCAGCCTTGACTTCTGTGAACTTGTGAGCAAAGAATATTTTAGAGATCAAGACCAAGGCATTCCACTGCAAACTTTGTGATTGTTCTATTCCATCATATTATTTGTGATGTTTGGATTTATACTGACGTTAAAGCATATACTTCACACAAAAATGAAAATTCCACTATATTTTACAAACATTGTAGTCTTTTCTTTGTATGAAAAAGAGCAACTTGCAGTTTTCAGAATAACTACTTCTATGGTCTTCAGAAGAATATACAGTACAGGTTTGGAACAACATGATGGTATGACAGAATTTTATTTGTTTTGGTGAACTATACTGTAATGGTTCCAGTTTATCAGTATAACCATGTCTTATGAGTCTGAGATGCCTGTCAGCCAGTGAAAATACATTATTTTTTGGCTTTGACTGTAGACAAATCTATTTCTGCTTCAAATAGCCAGATCTATGTGCGTCTTTCAAGCGCTACTTTTCGAAAACTAGAGAGATCACAGCTTTAACTCTCAAGGTGAAATATGGATCACAAGCTGTTCAATCCGCAGGGTTCCTTGTGCTTAAAGCTCTGATCCTGCCATTCAGACTTGTGAGATGCGCAGACACAACATTTTTTTTTTTTTTTTTTTTTTTTTTTTACCAATCCTCCAAATGCGGTGTTAGCAAGAATACAAAGCCCTGCCCCACTTTTCTGTGCATTTTGGTCTTTCTTCTGATTGCATCAGTAGGGGAGAAATTGTTGCATGTTGCATGCAAGAAAAGCAAAGAGGCAGCTAAAGTTTACTAGTCCTTTTTTTTAAATAAAATGATGACTGGTTTGTTCTTTTCTGAAAGTGTTTTGAAAAATTGAAGACAGTTTGAATGAACGTTTTCTTCTGTTATCCTGCCATTTATGGTGAGTGAAAATAGTTTTCTTCCGTTTTGGATGTTATTGAATTCCTAAGGAAGCCATGAAGATACTTTCTTTCAAATTTGGATAGCACACAATTTTAACACTCTAAAAGAACATTTATTTTTCATCAAATCAGCAATGTTCAAGATCAGAGAGTGTTCAGTTGTTCGTATTATAGATTATTATGGCATTTTCACATTAGACCTTGTTTCCATGGCATCTGTCGTCAGAAAGACCTGACAAGCTCTTATTTTGCTGTGTTCCTTGTTTGTATAGATATCCAAGTTTGTGGTGCAGACTTTTAAGAGCTGTAATGTGTGGGAAGACGACTTGGGGGCTTTGGATGACAGGACGTCTATCAAGGGGGTTCAAGAGCTCTTCAATTAATAATGACCACTCAAATCTGATGCTGTTCTGTTTCACTGATCCTTACATCATTTTTGTGAGGAAAAGAAAAGGTCTTTAAAGGACACAATCTCCTCTCACCACAGAAGAAACATCAATGCCCATTCATGTATGATGAGGCTAGACTCAGTGACATACTACTCGTAATGTAAGTTGAATTAAGTTAAATTGGGGCCATTTTTGCCTTTGAGATGATTGGAAAAAATGACCCAATTATCATAAATTAACCCTGGGTGCATTGTTTGTCAAAGAGGTATATATATATATATATATATATATATATATATTTTATAAATAGTCAGCATTACATATAAACAGCAAGCAATAAATCTTCAGTAGATCTTTTTAGAACTTTAGTACTTCATAGAAATTTTATGCCTGGTATTGACCTCCATCTTTAATCATGTCACAATTGGAATTCATTTATGAAAAGATATTCATTTAGGTCACTTGCTTCATCAGTGTGTAATAAAACACCTGTGATTGGATAACCTGAGAAAGATGTTAATAAAGGTTTTTTTTTTTTTTTTTTGTCTAACTGGTTCCATAAAGAACCTTTAACATCTGAAGAACCTTCCTGTTTCACAAAATATTCTTCAGATTATAAAAAAGGTAAGAAAGAGATGGCTCTTTAAAGAACCTTTGAAAGAACTGAATGGTTCTTTGTGGAACCAAAAATGGTTCTTCTATGGCATCGCCGTGAAGAACCATTGAAGTAACTTTTTTTTTAAAGAGTGTAGGTTGAGATTAATGTATTAGTTAAGGGATTACAAAGCAATGTTCATATATACCCCAGGGTGTACTTATGAGTAGGATTTCGATTGCAAACCTGTTACCTGCAAGTCATAACTTCTCATTAAAATTTGTGGAAAAGACAGTGTATATATATAATAGATGTAATTACATATTGGTTAAGCTTCTACGATATTTAAGATCCAGCATAAATGACTTTACTTTTGTTAAAGACCCCATCTTGATTTCATTTTGGAAATAAATCAAATAAATTAAGTTTAACTATGATTGCCCCAGAACTGTTTGTGCAAGATAAACAACTAAGGTATATTATTAAGAATCATCCTGAGGTTTGGAATCACTGATGTAAAGCATCATTACAAACAGTTTTCTATAGAGCCAAAGAGTAAAAAACATTGTTATGCTTTTTAAAATGGTTTTTCTTTTCCTTAACTCTACAAAACACTTTTAAAATTGCATGTAGAAGCAAGGATGGTGCCTGTTTGTGCGTATGTGTGATATGGAGTTACAGAGTGAGTTGGAAGCATTGTAAAGACATTCATTAGAGAAGCACACTAGGTTTCCATCACTCAGTTTCTGATAAAGTCGTACAGCCTGCTTTTTGTCTCTCAGCTGGAGTTGTGTGGACTTCATGACTTGCCGTAGGCTGTAAAAGAGAGTGGAAGATGACTTTCATGTAAAACATAGTCATTTCTCCTTTGAGAGTCACAATAAAGCCAATTGCTTAACAGGGATGGGGAGAAATGTGGAGAGATAGCTGTTTATTTCAGCCTTGTGCCTCATTTATGTTGACGCCCGAGTCCATTTTGTATTCATCAAATGCACATCTTTAATGTATGTACAAACTGTCTGTCCTTGTGTGTAGTGCAAGTGGAAATACAACAGTTTCTTGTTCTTCATAGGAACTCGACTAGAAAATAACATTTAATTTATATTCAGCATTTGCATTGCTATCAGAGGAAACTGCATCGTGTTTGAGGGACAAAGCTGAGACCTTATGACAGTGAAAGCAATAAGATTTAAGCTAAGCTTCAGAGGCAATCACTGCAAGACTACTTCGTCTTAGACTCCCCAGGTCTCCTCGGAAAACACTCTAATCATACATAACCAGCAGTTTAAAGGAGTAGTTCACCTGAAAAAAAGAACATTTTGCAATCATTTGCTCACCCGTGTGTCTTATTTCTTTAGTGAAACACAGCAGGAGATGTTCAGAACGCTTTTTTAAATGCAATGAAAACATACAGTGGCCTGTTAAGCTCAAAATGTACAATTAAGGCACTATTAAATTATATATACTAATATATATATATATATATATATATATATATATATATATATAAACACAGAATTGTGATGTTTACTTTTTATTTAAATTATATTATTATTAATTTTTATTAATTTTTAATTTCCATAACTTCGTGTTCAGACTCCATATATTGATTCTCACTTGTTCAAAAACAAAATGCAACCTGTCACATTTGAAAGTGCAAATTAGATTTGAGAAAAAAAGAAAACATTAACATTGTGCTAAACTACTTTTGAGCTCCACCAACCCGATCTCATGGCAATTTATACATATTGGACAAGGTGGCTAATTCGTATGAATTTGCATGACCTCACTCGTAAGAATTTGTATGATTTGTGAAAAATTGGACTAATTTTATGAGGTGGCAAATTCGTAGAGATTCGTACGAATGACCACCCCTAAACCGACCCCTCACAGAAATCATACAGAATTGTACGAATGAGGTCGTAAGAATTAGCAATCTCGTAAAATACGAACACATTGGTTGTGAGATCAGTCTGTACAAAGTACCTTAAACATAGTATATCACTAAATTATCACTGAAGCTTTGGCATAATGAAGATTAATTTTTTATCTGTACATTGTTTATCACTGAAATATCACTGAAACTTTGGCCATAATGAAGATACGTTTTGAGTTGTATTGTATTCAAAGGTAATTTGAGCTTTTGTCTGCATTTATTTGCAATAAAATAGATTTAAATGAAAGTAAACAATGTGTATGACCTCAGTTTACCCCAAAGTGTTTGATTAAGAGAATGTGTTGACTGACGGCAGAGTTTTGGGATGTTGTTCACCAAGTTTCCTGTTCACTCTCCAAAATTAAACATGCATTTCACTTCATCCCACGGCTTCATGTTAATGAGTTTCCCCCCTTTTTTTCTCATAAAAGAAATGTCTCCCATAATTTCTAGCTTGCAGGTAGAATGCAATCTTAAATGTAAGTTGGACCGCACTCGTTGTGAGATATGAGAATGTTACTGAACGCTAGGCTTCGGATCTCTGAGGAACCATATTGGTTTCTCAATTACTGACCCGAGGCTCTCATCGCCTGGTGTACGCTTAGAGGATGCGACTGAGATAAACACAACACAGTTTCTTCTGCTTTTGCATGTTTTACGCCCGTAATCAAATTCCTTTTCCTTCTTCCTTCTTCCTTTTTTTTTTTTTTTTTTTTTTTTTTTGCATATCTCATTTAGCACCACCTGCCTTAAACTCATCATCAATCCCTTTCCTTTTCTCCCTTTTCTTTCTCAAGAGTATTTTTATTTATTTATTTTTCTTGAAATTCATCTGTTTCCCTCTTTCCATACCTGGTTTCCTCATTTTCTGTTTTCATCTCTTTCCTCATATCTTTGGTCTATTGATTGATTTCAGTATGTTTTTAACAAACACAAGCTAATAGGTTTTCTGTTTCATTTGCAGTCTTGTGAAATAGATGGACCGTCCCTGATAATTAATAGCCGTGTCTGTTGAAAGGACCCACTTCTTTTGAATTGATTCAGACCTGGGAAGAAAAGCATTGTGTTTTTCTTATTGATGAAAATGCATTGCATACAGCTCATGTTCAGTTAAATAAAAAGACATTTTAAATGTCAAAATGTTGCATAAGTTTGCCCCCAAGAAATCCATTCTGCTAAACCTGTTTGTATCTCTTGCTTTAGATTTGAGTGGCATTTTCCTAAATGCAAATGTTTGGGACTTGAAATGTCAGATTCAGAGCTCTTTTTATTGTTTTCAACTGTCCTTCTGGCTGGCTGCCGCCCATCATAGCAGAAAATACTGCAGGGATGTCAGATCCATGCGAGTTGCCTTAATGATGTTTAGCTCGCTAGCAGATGTTGCGTTGAAAGGCCCGTCAGTTTTGCACCATCAGACACTGTCTCTTCGTATAGGTTGAGCCGAGTGGAGATGCTGAACACTCACACATGCACATATGACACATGTCTTCCAGTCTGTGGTGCCATTCGAACTGGTCTGGTCACATGACTGCACAGCTTCCCATCTTGTTTTTAACTGGTAGTATTGTGTGGATGTGTGTGTATATATATTTTAACCCAGGCTCATTGCAAAAAAATGCCTCTACTTAAATTTTTGCAAAAACATACCTACAGTTGCACCTGTACAGTGCAGTTTCCAGTTGAAATGAAAACTAGAGGCAGCAAAACACCAATTTTAATTTATTTTCAAAGTAATTATGGGGGCAGATAATCAATTCATAAAGATTTAATTTTCCATGGTTCTTTACACAATACTGTGTTATGACCTCAAAACATTTTGACCACAGTGCATGATTTGTAAACTAATATTATGTTTGCATAAAATATCCATCGCATAATGGGCTTTTCTGATGTAGTAAACTTGCTCAGTAGCTCACCCGATACAGCATTTCAATTGCAATTTGGAGCACTCGGATAAGAGTCTTGTGAAACACAGTTCACCAAAAGAGCTCAAAGCTGTATTAGAACAAGGTAAAATAGCATGGTTGCTTCAGCAAATTCATTTTTGTCCACTTGTGCTTCTGCCTGTTTTGTGTTGCTGGAGCCTGTGTAAAACACCTGTGCTCAGGGTGTTATTAGGTAAGGTGTAGCTCATCACAATGGCTTTGGTGATGGAACCATTTTAAATTCTAGTATCTTCCTCAACAAACGAACATAGAACTTCAAAGCAGCTTTTTCTGTTAGATCTCCAATTTCCATGCCCAAATCATGGCTTGGCTGGTGCCTACGTATTCATTGACTGTCACCATGTGGAGAGTGTGTTCTTTCTCCACTGAATTTTAATGCTTAACGTCAGCAGACTACAGCATGTTATGAAAATCATTGGAAAGGTGGTGCAAAGTTGTCAGTGTTGATGGGAAGGGAGAGTTTGGTCATTGGCAAGCAAAGATTTTATTAAAGTTAAAGTCTGTTATTATTATTTTCCTCTGCTAGAGTGATAATCAGTCGTCTTGTCGACAAAAAAGCACAAGATATTTAAAACATTAAAGAGGGCTTTTAGAATTTCAAAGTGCTTTTTTTTTCTATTAACTGATTGAAATCACTATATAGACTTTAAACCGCAGCGGAGGACAAGGAGCGGTTTGTGATTTAATCTGTCTGCTGATACAGACCAGAATGATTAATTAGTCTTTGAGACTAAAGAAAAGTTCTGCCACATCCCTTAGTAGATTAATAGACTTGTTGCAGAGCAAAAAGACTACTTAGTTTAGTACTTTTTTCATTAAGTGTATAATAGATCATGAACAGATTTAATTAATTAAGAGGTTTTTTTTTTTCTTTTCTTCATACTGCTGTCACAGCTATTGTTTCCACTTTGGATGTTTAATTATTTTAAAAACATCATGAATGTGCTTTTAAAACTGCCGATTTTCCAATATTTACAATGAGGAAAAAATGTAAAAAAAAATTATAATAATTATATATATATATATATATATATATATATATATATACACACACACACACACACACACACACACACACACACACACACACACACACACACACAAACACACACACTACTTTACAAAAAGATTGAGGATTTTTACAAATATTTATTAAATAATTATCTTACACTCACCAAGACTCTATCTGATCAAAAATACAGTGTCACAGCAAAATATTGTAACAATTATTTTTATTTTTGTATATTGTAAAATGTAATGTATTCCTGTGATGGCAAAGCTGAAATTTCAGCATCCATTTCTGCAGTCTTCAGTGTCACATCCTTCAGAAATCATTCAAATATCCTGGTCAAGAAATGTTTTGCATTTTTACTTTTTTTTTTTTTTTTTTTGAAAAAAGTTGTGCTGCTTAATGTTTAACCCTTCACTGATAAATAAAATTAATTGTGTGTATATATATATATATATATATATTTATATATATATATATATATATATATATATATATATGCATATAGTTGACTAACTTTTGAAGAATGCAAAGTATCAAGTTTATACATTGTTAATATCCCTGCCTTTTTAACTGTTGCAGAACATTCTGATTCATTTTGCAATGCTCTGTCTTTACTTGCTAAGGGAGGTCCACATGTTGTTGAAAGCTACATCACTGCAAATTTACCTTTCTTCAGAATCAGTTTTAGATCCAGGTGAAGCAGGTTTTCAGCCAATCCTCAGCACAATCCTGTGTGTGCTGAGACATCACCTTAAACCTCACTGGGCCACCAGAGGTTCATTTAGACAGCTCCATGAGCCCTGGGACCTGAACTACATCTGAGCTCTTTAAGCCACATAGACAGCAAATTTTATAGAACGGGCCCCAGAGGAGACAGTTCATCGCTGGGGTCTCAACCGAAAGGAAGTAACAGAGGTGGACGGGTTCTGACCCTGAGCTGTCAAGCATTCTGTAAACAGTTTTGGAGGGTGACGCATCGGGTAAAGATCTGGGATTTCAGTAACTTTCTTCTGTCTTGTTGTACATTCCTCTAGTGCAAGGATCTTGGATTTGAAAGCAATTCAGTGTTGACAGGCCCAGTAATTCTCTGCGGTTCTGTCCTAAAGCAGCAAAGTTCTAAAAGCCTCTGACATGTAAATGACCATAGTCTCATAAATCTATGAAGTGTTCTCATTCAGAAAGCAAGATTTTTTATTTTTTTTTTGTCAAAGACTCCATCTTTAGGGTCTTGACAGCCCTGATGTTGACAGAGATTATTATTTATTTTCCCTTTGAGTTTCTTTGGACGCTGTGGGGAAAGACTTTGACTTTTAGGTTCACAAAGGGAAACGTAGAGCAATTTTTGTTCTGTAAAAAAAGGGAAAATAATATCCCCAGGTGCTTTTAGGCCAGGGGCATAGTGGATTGTGTGAAAGAATAATTTCAGCTGTGTCTTCGCATGCTGTGGTCTATTTTCTGTAGTCTTCCGTCTGTGTTCAGTGAGTTCCCCACATGTTCTTGTGTTAGCATGCATGCTGCTGTCAGTGTTAAGTGTTACCTCTCGGTTGATTGTTTGAGTGATTGTCAGAAAGGTGTCATAAGGCTGCTTCCTGCTGTCAGGTTGTAGAAGAGAGTGTGTGACCACACACCACTGATGAGGTGTCAGAGACCGTCCACCATTACAGCTCCTGGTGGAAGCGGTGGGTCAGTAGAAAGAAGCAAGCAAAAAAAAAAAAAAACAGCCTAAAGTCATAGTCCACCTATTATTTATTTATCTCCATGTCCTTCCAAACCTAAATGTATTTCTTTCTTCTGCTAAACACCAAAGAAGATATTACAAAGAATGCTGATAACCAGATAACCAGGAAGTTTATTAAGTCAAGCAAACATTAAACCTGAATGATACAATCTGAGTTGTTTGTTTGCATTGCAACAAAAATTTGATGACTGAGCAAAATGTCATTTCACCTGAGCTTAATGTCTCCTTAAACACTAATTTTGCCCCTCTGAGGACTGCCATTCTGTGTTCTGGTTTGATGAGCGCAGCCATAGTAAGACACACATTATGTTTTAGTCACAGTGATGTGCGCATTAAACCGTACATATGCTGCACGCTGCCAGGATCCAAACGGATTCCTGCTGCTTTACGGATACACTGTGAAACAGATAGCTAATGCAGAAAGCTCCCACAGAGGTGTTAATTAGATTTTTTCATCTGAACATTACTGTAAACATACTCTTGCACTCCCCCTCAGATATACAAGCACAGACACAAACAAATTTGTTATCTAATTGAACAAAATTTCATTTGATGACATTCATTCCACTCCTTTTCTATTGCGTGTATGCATACTCGTCCACCATATCGGCCTTGTTTGCATTACCAGAACATGTTATGTAGTAAACTTAATAGAAATTAATACACAATGTGTCACTAATAGGAAGAGATGACATTCTGCACTTTAATCAGTTCCTGTGACTGGTGTCCTTTTCCTGAACTAGAAAAACAAAAATTATATTAAAATATTTAGTTAAACGCTTTGTCACAGTTTGCAGCTCAGTTCTTATGAAATGTTATTATAATTTAAAATAAGTTTTTTTCTTTTTTAATATATTTTAAAATGTAATGGGAAATCTGAATTTTCAGCATCACTCCAGTCTTCAGTGTCACGTGATCCTTCAGATATCATTCTAATATACTGATTTGGTGCTCAAGAAACCTTTCTTATTATTAGCAATGTTGAAAATAGTTGTGGAATGTAACATGGCTGCTGAAAGATTTTCCAAAATAGTTATTTTAAATGGTAAAAATATTTTACAATATTTCTGGGTTTACTGGATTTGACCATAGAAATGCAGCCTTGGTGAGAATAAAAGACTTCCTTCAAAAACGTAAAAAAATCTTAAATGAGTCAAAAAATTTTTTACAGTAGTGTATGTTATGTTGTGTTGTGTTGTGTTGTGTTGTGTTGTGTTGTGTTATGTTATATGTTGTTATGTTATGTTATGTTATGTTATGTTATGTTATGTTATGTTATGTTATGTTATGTTATGTTATGTTATGTTATACAATACAATTACCCAACAGGCTGAACCCAGAACTGGGGTTAACAAAAAATAACCCACCTTATATTACATTAAATATTGTCACTTTATCATCTTGTCTGTCTTGTTTATCATCAAAGCTACTCTTTGACTTTAGTTGAAATACTTGAAATTATGTCTAGCTTTTGAAGTTGCTTCAGTGTTTAATCAACTCTTTGTGTTTATTGGTACATGTGGCTCTGCACTGGAAACTGTTAGAATGAGTGAACAGCATGTTTAAGTGATAGGAATAATGGTGCAGGTAGAATTTAATTAGTCTGCTGTAGGCTGTGAAGGGGAAGAGAGGTGTGTTACTGTCATTCTGTCACAGAACACCAGACCACCTTTACATAGTCAAAGACCATTTCATACCATCCAACTGAAATTAGAGGATTTACTTCAGCAAACACATGCGGTTGTCACTCCCAAAACTTTGCAGTGTGTTTGTGGCGATTGTTATGCAACATCTGTGTCTCATTAAAAGACATACTTTTAACAAACACCACTTCAGATGTTGGTTGCATGCAGTGTAAAGGCAATTTCTGCTTGCTTTTATTTCTTTTCCAGACACCCTTGCATTCTTTTCTTTTTCTCTGTCATTTGCTTTCTCATCTTCTCATTCTCACTCGTCTCACTCACACACACACAGACACAGATCGTGTTAATAAGTGCTACCTCTTGCTCTCTTCTTTCATATCTGTAATGGAGAAGCTGGTGACAAGGACGGGATGAGAGAATGATGTGTGGCTTTATGCTGCAGCACTTTCCACTGCAGGCCTGGGATCAAACCGGACACACAGATTACGTTTCTGTGTTTACTTGCCCATGTGTGTTGTGGGATTTTATGTGAGCTACCAGAGCTCTGAGGCTTAATGAAACAAAAAAAGTTTGGAAGTGCAAGTTAAGGATTTGATTTTAAGACATTTTTCTTAGTTTTGAAAGTCAATTTTGGTACTGTGTTGGGTCGCCGCTTGATGTCCAATGTAAAATCACTGGTGTTATTTTATAACAAAAGGTTGCATAGCAGGGCATTGTGACACTGAATCTTGTTGAAATGAGATTGATTCTTTCATTTTAAGCCTCAGTTTTTACCTCCTGAACAGTTTTAGTTTCAGTCCTGAGAAACTAGTTATCTTTATTTAGGTTATACGTTTATCAGTCACAAAGGATGGTTCGGATCTCATATTAGAATGGTAGAAGTGATTTGTGGAAATGATTATGCATTGATGAGCACTTGTTGTATGCATTACATACAATACCGAAACAATGAAAGTGTTGGTAGTCCATTATTAGCCTTTTACTGGCACCCTGACGTTCACCTTTTATGTAAATCATCGATAATGTTCTCAAAAAGTGGAGGTTTTACACTCTTTGGTGTCCCTTTGGGATCGGACAAATGGTGCTTTAGAATGAATAAATTATAATTAAATGGCTGAGTGTTCTCTACTTATATGAACAGTTCACTGAAAATTCTCTCATTATTTCTTCACCATCCTGTCATTCTAAACCTGCATGCTGTTTTTTAACACTTTTAAAAAGATTTAAAGAATCTTCAGACACTTCTTTTAAATACAATAACAAAAAGAGCAATAAAAGTATCATAAAAGTAGTCCATATGGCTTTATAGGTCTTCTGAAACCATGCATTGGCTTTATATAAAGAAACTTTTGTCGTTCATGGATAATCTTGCCCTCTAGGGAGCTATTAGCTCCAGAAATGGAACACTGAGTCAGTGAATTGAATTCAGAAACTTCCTTTGGTAACGCGTCTATCTTTTTATATAAATCATTTCAAAGTACTGGTTGATCCTGTTAACTTGGACTGATTAGATCAGGAATGATCCAGTCACAGTACTGTTTCTCACAAAAAGCTATCGTATGGCTCCAGAAGATTTGAATATACATTATGGAATTTTTTTATTTTTATTTTTTTGGCAGCGGTATAAAAAGTCCTCAATTAGTGAAAGTTAACATATCTAGTGAAAAAAAAGTCCTCAATTAAAAGTACAGGTATCTGGCCAGAAACTTACTTGAGTAGAAGTAAAAAATAATAAATAATAATAATAATAATAATAATAATAATAATAATAATAATAATAATAATAAAGTAGAAGTAAACTAGAAAAAAATAAACACAGGAGAAGAAGTTCTTGTTTCATCACATTGAATCATCTTCTCCATGCAAAGTGAAATAAATTGCATGAAGTGTTTTTTTAGACAGACACACAAAGGTTTGGTTAAAACAGGGTAAACAAAACAAAATGCAGCAGCACTAGTCAAAAACATCTATATATTGCATAACAACAATTAAAATGCAGCACAGTGGAACACAAAATATTTTGCCATTTAAGGGAGCCTCTCGCCATCCCATATGTATATGACTTTCTTTCTCAAGATGAACACAAAGAAAGATTTTTAGGGAAACAAAAAATCTTTTGAAGCCAAACATTTCCCTGATGAAAGTTAAAGCTGAAACTGTGTGTTTGATGCACAGAACAAACATAAATGGTCAGTCAAGCTATCACACGATTGAGCTTCTGTTTGCCATATAATTATTGTGCGTAAGATGTTTTTAAGTGTTTTTTGCTAGTTTCAGCCTGACGCAGTTATCATTTTCAGATCCAGCGCCACATTGTTTAAATAGAAAATGCACTTGTGCCCATCTGTTGCCCATGTGCGTGCCGGCGCATTGTTGGCACGTTGCTATTTTGAGGCAACTGAAAACAATTGTGCCATTGACCAGCTAAAACCTGGTCTAAAGTCAAAGGCGCAGTATTTTTTATTTAAAGGGTGTGCTAGTAATATGCAACTATCGGCGTGTGCACAACGTGCATACACTCTGCTTATTGCACACACAGGAACACGCAATAGCACACAAACATACCAAATATTAAAAATGAAAGTATTACAATGTAAATGATTATTATTGTGTACGCTCACACCTGCTTCATCTCAGGGGGCTTTGGTGGATTCCAGCTTGTCCCGTAGATGGTCTGCTCGCGCATGTTAACCTTGTTCACAAGCAGATCTGTTTCATCTCTGGAGAAGCGTTCAGTCTTTGCTCTTGCAAATTCCACCATGTAAATGCGCTGCAAAAATGACCAGGATTTTTACAGTAGAAGACTCTAAAATGCTACAGTAAAAACCTATTAATTGGTTAACCGTAAGTTTCCCTACTATATACGGTAAAAACTGTATTGAACATTACATTAATTTTACGGTAGAATACCGTTTTTCAAAGAGAAAAAGAATGTATAATTTACAATGAATAACCATAAATTGACATTCCCAGAATTCCCTGCGTTACATTTTTCTTGGATGTTTCTTCTTAGTTTTTTTTTTTTTTTTATCATTTGTGTACATTAGGGTTGCATGTTACATCTAATGTTGTTAAATTAATGTTTATTGAATTATTTCAGTTTCATGTGTCTTACCATGATGGTGTTTAGTGTTTGCGTGAATGATACTTGCACCATCTATACATGTTAGTGTTAAAAAGCTGTTTGTGATGGGCTTTGGTTCATCGTGTGACTTTCTCATCACCACCTGCTTTTGGTGGTTATCAGTGTATTACAAAGGTACAAAACAGATTTCAGTACTTCCATGGGTTGGTATATTAGCAAAAGTAGCAAAAGTGGATTAAGACAAGCCCTAAGTGCACCTGTGTCATGTGCTTAGCACCCTATGAGTCATTGTTGAATGGAAAGGACTTACATTTTCTCAAAAATATCTAATATTTTGCTCCGTAACAGAAGTAATGCAATTCAGATTTGAAATGACATAAGGGTGAGCAAATACTGACAGAAATTCCTCTTTTGAAGGAATATATTTTTCTTTCATTCATTCCGTCTCCTTGACCATGAGAATGAAGTGTTAACCTAGCTACTTGTTGAGCAGGGAATGTGTAACCTGCAAAAAATCTATATATATTTTTTTTGTGCATGTTTTCTTTTAGCTTAGGTGCAGCATTTTACAATTTGAGTGTGAATGTGTAGATGCAAAGTTTCAAGTGTTTCTTCCTTATACAGTCTGTTTTTGCTATGGGGCTACATTTTGAGGGAATAAGTAAATTGCAGAATGGCCAGCAGGTTTTCATAAAAATGGTGCTTACTCGCCACAGTGTAATGAAACAACAGTAACGTTGAATAGCCACACTATGCCTGCGGACTTCTTTTAGACAGACCACTGAATTTCACTTGAGTGCCTATAACCAAGGTAGAATAGGCAAGCTGGGTCTGTGCACCATTCCACATTGTAGTCCATTTATCTTTCGCCAGAACCACTAGACGTATTGAATTACCTCTCAAAATGAAGGGTAATAGCGCTCTGTGCTTTTCTGTTGCTATGTAGCAGAGATGGTCTATAAAAAGCCACACTATTTAGAATTTTGTGCTTTTTGAAGTCTCACACCAAAAGTTTCAAACGTGTCCTTCGAATAAATCTCCATCCATTCCTGAACAAAAAAAAAAAGGTAATTTGGTAGATTTCGGATAGAAGATTAGCCTCATTATTTGCTCACTTTAAACTTAGCCAAAGTCCAAAGATAGCGCAGTGATCCCTTGTCCAGTAGCTTCTTTGTCTGTTTCCCCTGTGGACCTCTCGCCCTTCCTCTCTCTCGATTTTATCCTGGTATCTAGTCCGATCACTCGCTCACACACACCTGCTCCATCATTATTTCATCCTGTCTCAATCTTTCCCCCCGTTCTTTCCTATTATAAAGCCCATCACACAGTGCGCTGGCTTCCCCAGTGTGAATGAGATTCTGAAGTCATATTGATTTCCCTGGATGTCTATAATAGAGGATCTGCCACGTGTGACACCGGCCTTGTGTTAGCGCACTGTAGCTCTTACGTTCTTTTAACTCTCTCTGTACATCGCTGTATAACTGAAAACAGAGAGGTGGACTCAATATGAATTGTGCCTGCTGATGGTGTTGTTTATTTGCACATCACATGCTGTTTGCATTCTTTTAGCACCTAAAGGAATTATGAAATTGTTAAAAATGCAATTGTTTGGGCAAAATTAGCACTGAATGTGTTTTGCTGTTCTATGCTAGGTTGTCTGGGATGTAGCATACTATGATGGAATGGCATTGTTACATCACTGAGATTTATATTTATATGTTACCTTAAATAATGTAATGTTACTGTCTACTGTACATACTTCCCAATAGAATATTTTTAATGGAATAGTTAACATAAAATTAAATTATTTAGAAGGGTTTTTTATTTTATTTATTTTTTATTTTTTGCCCATACACTACACAAAAGAAATGTATGCAAAATAAATAAATAAATAAACAAAAAGAAAAACAAAAAAAACTGGATCTCACAAAATATATGTTTTTTGTTTTTTTTGGGGGGGTGGGGTAATCTGTATTTATAAGATTATAAGTAACCTGTACTTATAAAATGTATAAGTTTATTTCTATAAGACATTATATATATATATATATATATATATATATATATATATATATATATATATATATATATATATATATTTATATATATATATATATATATATAACTGAAAGAACACTGGTGACATTGTTTAGTGTGTTTGTGGAATCCTTTGAGAGAGAACAAGAAGAAAGCGAAAAATTGTCTGATTTCTGTGAATCATGGCCCGAACTTTCAGGATATAAATATGCCCTTTTAATGGCGTGACACATTTTGAGTTATTATTATGTAAAACCTCTCCTCCACAAAAGCTGAAGGGCCCAGCTTTTTAGCCAGCGCTTGATTTTAAGCAGCTGGGGCCATGTCGAAGTGGAAGGCACCCTGTGGAGAAGCCCACAGTTTTGGATGGTACACCACTGCCTTCGGTTCTGGAGTGGGGCCCTGTGATTGGCACCCACCAGGCTTCAGCTGTTGTCAGAAGGCAGAGATGCCCACTGAAATGCCTTGATCTTCCAAACAACACATTCTTCTGCTATATTAGAGAGCAACAGGGTGAGAAGACGAAAACAGTGTGCGCAACAGATAAAGACAGCGCTCTAGGTATAGCCACAGAAAGTCTGAATGAGAAAGGTTTAAATTATGAATTATTATTATTATTATTATATACTGTAAAAAAATATTTAAAAGGGTCATATGATGCTGCTAAAAAGAACATTATTTTGTGTATTTGGTGTAATGCAATGTGTTTATGCGGTTTAAGGTTCACATTATTTTCCACATACTGTACATTATTGTTTCTCCTCTATGCATCGCCTTCTGAAACTCATCTCTTTTATATATATATATATATATATATATATATATATATATATATATTATACACACACACACACACACACTGTTGTTATAACAAGGATATATAAGTATAAGTTATACTTATACTGTTATACTGTTTACTATGTTTTTTTTTTTATAAATATAGTCAAATACATAGATTTATTTATTTATTTATTTATTTATTTTTACAAAATATGTATTAAAAAAAATCTATGTTTTTATATATATATATATATATATATATATATATATATATATATATATATATATATATATATATATATATATATATATATATATAATTTTTATGTTTATATAGCGCAAGTCTATGTAGCACATCCTACTTGCCTGTTCATACTATGGTTAATTTCAGTATGCCAATGAATGTTGATGCATAGTTAACGCAGAGTTAGACACCAAGCCTGATATCAAATTAACCGCTCAAGTCAGGCATTTTATGAGACATTATTCATTTCAGTGTTCAGCCTCTTGTTCAGTGTGACAAGATGGTGGAATTAAAATGGAGAAATAAAGAGCCAGAAAGAAAAAGTCCTCACTCTGACTGATCCCATAGCCCCAATTAGATGAACAGAGTTGATAATACAGTAATGGAGACCCGCAGATTCAAGTCTAGCCAATTCAGGTCCTCCCATTAAACCTTCCAATGTAGTTAACATTGATTCCGGCTTGGCGCTGTGGAGAGTATGGACTTCATAAAGGAAGACAATAGCTCCTGAATTGGGCTCAGCTTTGACATAATTGCCTCATAATTGCATAGCAGTGATTTGTATTCACTTTCTGGCCCTTCCCATCAGCCAATTAGATCTGCTTGTTGATTTATGTGTGTGCTGATGGGATCTGATGGCTTTTGTCATGGTTCATATTGATGAGCGCTAAATACCTCATAGCTTTTTGATCTTTATGAGGGTGCAGGAGGAGAACAGGTTAATAGAACTACAGGAACCAGATTGAATGTTGATTCAGAAACAAGGGGTGTTGTGGTGATTAGGTTGATTGTGCTATTCTTTCACAAATGTTTGTTCAGTTGTAAAAAATTCTTGATTATGAATGCATTCTATAAATACTGTGTACAGAATGTTTGGACAGGACAAGTTTTCACTGACAAGGAAATCAATTTCTACTTAAATGTCTTAGAAAAGGAATAGTACTAAAGTTGTCTTATTTTGGCTGAGAGATTCATTTTGACAGGATTTACAGTCATTGATTTAACTTAGCTCTAATGGAAAGACATAAAATAAGCTATTCATCTTTTTGAGGCAAATGCATTTTTTATTGTATATTATTATTCTTTTCTGGTGTTTAGAAGTTTCTGAAGGACAAATACAGGTATCTATCTATCTATCTATCTATCTATCTATCTATCTATCTGTCTGTCTGTCTGTCTGTCTGTCTGTCTGTCTGTCTGTCTGTCTATCTATCTATCTATCTATCTATATATTTATTGTATATTATTATTCTTTTCTGGTGTTTAGAAGTTTCTGAAGGACAAATACAGGTATCTATCTATCTATCTATCTATCTATCTATCTATCTATCTATCTATCTATCTATCTATCTATCTATCTATCTATCTATCTATCTATCTATATGTCGGTCTATATGTCTGTCTGTCTGTCTGTCTGTCTGTCTGTCTGTCGGGATATATTGGGAGCCAGTTTTGGTAATTTTGAATAAATAATCAGATATAAATTATATGTACATACAATGGCCCACTCTTAAAATTGTATCTTTGCACATTCTTTTCTTCTCTAGAGCTTTTACCTCATTCAGTTATTGTACCGGTTCATTTCTTTCTTTCTTTCTTTCTTTCTTTCTTTCTTTCTTTCTTTCTTTCTTTCTTTCTTTCTTTCTTTCTTTCTTTCTTTCTTTCTTTCTTTCTTTCTTTCTAAACCCATATAGCCTGTATGTATGTATGTGTGTATATATATATATATATATATATATATATACACACACATACATATATATAGCCTATAGGGTCTTGAATGTTTGTGTTTTATCTGTTTATTTGCCATTTGATTAATTTTTTTTAGTTTGTAAAAACAATTGACAAGAGTAAAACCATGCAATAAATAACAGGGTTTTCAAACTTAATTTCAGTGCTAGGTTGCTCTTCATAAAGTGCAGTATGAGTGCTCTTGTCTGGGTGCTTGTCTTTCCGTATGTGCATGAGAGAAAGAAAAAGGTTGCATGTGTGTGTGTGCAGTCATGCTGTGCGCACACTCGTATGTGTGTCAGTGTGTGTTTCTGCGAACACGGAGGTCGTATAACTTGCTGTACCCGAACAGTGAAGTGGAACCACTCGCTCTGACTAGCGATGTCACGAGAGAGCCCCGCTATGCGCTTCAGCATGTGTAATTAATCATTAGAGGTGTACTGCTTAACCGCTGCCTAATACCGTCTCTCTCCCTGTGCAGATACACTTCTCCCTTAATTAGCTATAATTGCCTTTTACTCATTTACTCTAAGATGCTAATATTCCTATTTGAGGGTGTCTGCACATGTCCCCCCAGTTTCTTTTTATTTTTCTTTCTCTTTTTGGTGCCTGCTGGATTTATGCCATACAGTGCGAGAGCTCTTGTAAAGGCTGATCAGAGGTTAACGTCACTGATAGAGGCCATTAACTTCAGGAGATAGATATGACTTAGCCTCGTGTCACTGTCTGGTCACTGTGACTTTGAGAGGCTCTGGCTCCATTTGCGGCCCACTTTTGCGGCTGAGCACATTCAGATGAGATGGAGGGAAAATGAAATAGATGAACAGCATCACTTGAACTGTGCTATCGCCCTCTCTCCGGATACTGTCGAGCTGCTGTTCATTCCGGAGACCACGTCTGAGCGAGGAGGCGAGCTGATATCTCAAGGATTGACTAGGATTACAGTTCATCTGCCAAGAGCAGCATCCTTATTTTAGATGTTGTACAATATAACTCGGATGTGCTGGGTGAATCGTAACAGGGCTTCTTAGAAGT
Organism: Cyprinus carpio; assembly: GCF_018340385.1. NCBI lineage: Eukaryota > Metazoa > Chordata > Actinopteri > Cypriniformes > Cyprinidae > Cyprinus > Cyprinus carpio. Next base: position 20,110,743 of record NC_056614.1, on the reverse strand, counting down.
AGACTTTTGCTCTTTCGTATTTTCTGCCCTGAAGCCTCATTCAAAGTGCGTTGCCTTCTCTTGCTCGGCTCACCGAGTTCGATCGATTACAGTTCCGTTCGGCTGTGCGGTTTAATGAAAAATGGCAATACAAGTGGTGTCGGTGTACAGATAAAACCTTAAGGATATAGTTGGCACCAAACCGAGTAGCATCCTGCCCATTTGTCTCCATTATAACTCATTGTTTTTCATCTGTTTTTGGCAGGCACTACAGTGATGACCATGACGGCTTACGACGCAGACGATCCCAACACGGACAACGCTGTACTGCGCTACATCATTGTGAGACAGCTGCCCGATAAACCTTCACCCAATATGTTCTACATCGACCCGGAAAGAGGCGACATTGTCACCGTAATAGCACCCCACCAGCTTGATAGAGAGGTATGTGCTTTCTTTGAGTGCCTCTTTTTTATTGCTGGATGGATGTAAATTATATGAAGTAATAGCAGACTGGTGAACAGTGTGCTGTTTATTATATTGTATGATGTTTTTAATCACTGGTGTACTGCAAATTTCTGGGCCCCACCCACAGCTGGTGATGTCATGGACAAACTTTGTATCGGTTGAAATAAGGCAATTTATCCCTCTCTTAAATTCCTTTATTTTCTGTAACTCTTTATAACAAGGTTTAATCAATGGAGGTAAATGCATTGGTAATCATACAGTTTCTACATTTAAAATCTAGTTCTTTTTTAATTTTTTTCCCAGTACAAATGAACAGTCTTTAATGTATTTTGAATTAATAAGGAACAACAGCATATGATAAAATTATGTTTATAAAACAGAAGTAAATAAAAGTTAAAATATCAATTACTGTAAAAAAAAAAAAAATGTAATACACTATCATTCCAAAACATGAATGAAAATTGATCAGTGACATTTATGATATTACAAACATTTCTGTTTCAAATAAATGCTGTTCTTTTGAACTTGCTATTCATCAAATAATCCTGAAAATAAATGTATCACTGTTTCCACAAAAATATTATGCAGCACAACTATTTTCAATATTGATAATTTTTTACAAATCAGTCTATTAGAGTGATTTCTGAAGAATGATCTGGTTAAATATTCAGCTTTACCATCATAGGAATAAATAGGCTTTAAATATATAATAAAATAGAAAACAGTTATTTGAAATTGTAATAATATTTCATAATATTATTATCATAATATTAATATTACAGTTCTGCAACATTTTTACACTGAACAAATAAAAGCAAAATTACTAAGTATAAAAGATTATTTTTTTTTTAAATGACATGATTTTGGAAGTGTAAGTATAGTCTATAAAAATGTAAACAATTAACTGTTTATCATAAAAAAATTGTGAGTTTGTGATAGCTAATGCATTTACTAATGTTAACAAATTGAATCTTATTGTAAAATCATTTCCTTCTCTCTTTGTATTTCCTGTCTTGTTCTGAATTACTTTCTATTGATATTTCAAGATTTCTGCCATTTAGAACTGTATATTTGATGGGCAACAGCAAGTTTACAGCATGTTAGTGGTGTTAGCACTGGATTTAAACCACTACACAAACATTGTAGCTTAAACATACATGCTAGGAAAGCTATTCCACCATTCAGAAATATCTTACACTGCTGCTGCAGTGTGTCAATCAGCCCAGGTCTTATTTAGTGTCTGCAAATCAATTTTCCATATAATACAAATGGCGAATTTACAAAATGTACCACAGATATTTCAAAAATACCCATTTTAAAGACTGTCAGATCTCGTAACACAGCTGGCTGTTTTCTTACAGCTTTATGGGTTGAACCTCTAACAGGAGGGCCGACAGAACGGAGGCTTTCTGTTCAAACCGAGCTCTGCAAACAAGCAAGCAAACAAGAGGGGGCAAATCTGCGGGGACAGAGAATAACGGCGGTGTGTTTTAATGTTTAACTATCCTCAAGACACCTTTAGAGCAAGTATATTAGAGCAGATTCCTCTGCATATTAAAGCAGGGGTTTTAACGTTGTTAAGAGACGGGAGGTTGGATGAATGCAGGGAAGATCCTACGGTATCTTGAGGACAGGGGGTGTTAGCGATGCATGCTAATGAGCAACTGGAGGAAGCGCTTCCCAGCTCTGAAGCAGAGCAAGACAACAGCATGATTGCTTTTTCTGCGGGGTGACGAATGAAGGAACATCAATTCGGCCCGCTGCTGGAAGAGGAATATTAGCTGTTGTCAGACACTTAGAGCATGCTTTAATTGAGGTTATACACACTTATCCACCAACATCGGCTGTGTCCGACAAGGCCAGTAGAAAACCCCTCAGCTGGAACAGAGCAAAGCCATCATTAAATGCATGTTTGTATGCGTTCCAGAGCGTGTTTGATAGTCAGGTTGACGTTGTAATTGAAATGTTACATGAAAGGTGTCTGAATGTAGCCATTTATTCTGATTTCTTCATAGTGAAACGCTGGATGTTGACAAACTGCTTAAACTTTCACTGTCACTGCTGAGACTCACTGACACCATGTTTCCTCTGCACGATTCCCACAAGACTGTGCTTCGTTGCAGTTGATCTCATATGTGTGACAGATGTTTTACACAATGAGCTCCAGGGGATTTCAGGTGTGTTAAGGAGACAGGTGTGCGCTGTTTCTTTCCCAGAAATTTCTTTTTTTCTTTCTTTTAAAACTCACTCTTAAATGCATATAAGTATGAAAATAATTACTGATCTATTAGGACAATATTTTTATGTTATGTCATGTCATGTTATATGTTGTTTTGTTTTGTTTTGTTTTATTAAAACCTTAACCTAGACCATAACCATGATTTAAGATATTTAAATACCACATAATTGTATGTTTAAGTAGCCTAAATATACTAGCATATATATATATATATATATATATATATATATATATATGCTAGTATATTTAGTATATATATACATATATATATATATATATATATATATATATATATATATATATATATATATATATATATATGTAGTCTGAATGGGATCTGGTCAGGTGCTTTCCAGAATATATGATACACTTCTAAATCTTCCTACATTTGTCTGTACATGAATAAAAAAAGAGCTCTTTGAAATTGCTCAACATGTCAGTTTTATTCCTGCCAAAATCATTTGAATGCACATGGCATTGTAATTAAGACGTCCGGGTTCATGTGTAGAAACTTCCCAGAAAGACTTGTGAAGGCAGCACAAGAATCGGACAGGTTGATCTATTTAATTGGATGCATACTCACATAGAACTGTTTCAGCAATAATGGCTAGTTCAGCTAATGGCTTGTTGACAGCTTGCGAAACTGTCTTGAACAGCGTTTTCTCAGTGCACACATCTCGTGACAGGTCAAGGGTGCCTTTTCTTACCGGTATCTCTCAGAATAGCATGCGTGACTAATAATGCTTGTGTGTTGGTGTTGTAAGCTTCTACAGTACCTGATGTGCTACATCAGATCAGATTAATCAGGTAGAACTCACTTGTCAGAAATGGCAACATCACAACTTGGTTAAATTACATTTTGTAATCTTATTTCATAGTAACTCTCAACTACATGAAACATAATTTATAATTAACTGGAAAACCAAAAGCTCTTATATAAGCCAAGATCCAGTCCCCAAACTATCATCTGTTCATGTGCAGCAGACAGCAGATGCCCTTTCAAAAAGATACGGAGGATGATCACATGCACCTGTCACGGATTGATCTTTTCCTCTGATCTGACTGGTTTAGAAGCTTGCAGCACTGATCCTACACACACGCCTGTTGAGTAATGTAAATGATCACACAGTGTTTCAGTTACACAACCTTCTGAACATTAACTGGTCTCTGTGTAGATGTGCGGATATGGTTGTGTATGAGTACTTACTTTTGAATGTACTTGGGTACTGAAATTAGAAGTTCTAGTCTTTGGTGAGGATCCATCATTTTTTATTTTATTTTATTTTATTTTATTTTATTTTATTTTATTTTATTTTATTTTATTTTATTTTGTTTTATTATTTTATTTTATTTTATAATATTTTGCAGGATGCAGAGTGCTTTAGGATTGTTCAGTGTTTTGTTTTATTTTATTTTATTTTTATTAGTTAATGTGGTTTGACTTAACATTATTAGTTATTATTACATTATAAGTATACATTATTTATATACGTAGTACATTTGTTTGTTTGTTTAAAGAAGATGACTAAAATCATTGTTATATTTCATTAGGATGCTGAACAAATGACATTTATTTGGCAAACCAATGGTTTTCTTGCACATCAGAGAAGTTTTATTTATTTATTTTTAATTTATTTATTATTTGTTGGTGTATTTTTATTATATTATTGGTTTATTTTATTTTATTTTATTTTATTTTATTTTATTTTATTTTATTTTATTTTATTTTATTTTATTTTATTTTATTTTATTTTATTTTATTCATGAAAGTCAATAAGTGCTGTTTCAATAGTCCCCTGAACAAATGACATTCATTTGCCAAATCAACACATTTCTACCACACCATAAAAGTTGGCTTGCACATCATAAAAGTCTGGAATTCTGTTTGAAGTTTAGTTTTGAGTTTTATTTAGACGGGCTGACAGATTGCAGGCTCACTTTGGGGGGCAGTCACTGTAGGACCTTCTCAAACTAACTTCTGTGGTCAGTCTGCTATCGTGAGCTACCCGCAGTGCATCTGCTCCGGGTCCTGGCAATCAGATTCCTGCCACTAAATCTGACAGCCGATTGACAGGCAGAGTAGCCCCACCTTTGTTTCATAAGCCCAAATGACACAGTAGCAAAATAGACATCTTAAAATCAATACGCAGTGACAGAATTCTGGCAGTCCTCTTACAGAGTATGTCTAATCATTAAAGTCCTGCTTCTGATGGCCAGTCTGTGGTCAGATAAGAGCTCCGTTCTGAATCCTAGTGAGCTGTCTTTCTGTCAACTTGCCTGCAAAGACAGAGTTTGACATCAGCATGCTATTAAACTAATGATGCCGGTAAGGATAAAAATACATATCACATGCAAAAATTGAATACAAGAGTACAGTCAATACATTTGGTATTGAACAAATATTATACTGTTGTATAAAATATGATATAATCTTTGAATAAAACCCTATAATTATATTTATCAACATTTTGTTTGAATCACATAGAAGCCTGTTTCCACCACGGAATAAAAAAAAAAAAATTCAGGTTGCAAAATAAAAAAATAAAAAAAGTCAGGTTGCATGACATAAATTGTTTATATCTTGTATTTTTGAGCTTACATCTTTACTTTTTATTCCACCACAGTTAAAAAAAAAACAAAAACAATATGCTACTTTATTTTCATCTCACAATTCTGACTTTATTCCCCTCACAATTGCAAGTATATATTTCACTATTCTGACTTTTCTGCTTTATATATATATATATTCTCCTGCCACAGAAAAGGTTATTTTAAAACTCACAATTCTAAAAGTTCACAAAATTTTTCATCATTTGCGAGTTCATATTTCACAATTCCGACTTTTATTCTTAGAATGGTTAGTTACAAACTGCCAATTGCGACTTAACTTCTTGCAATTCTTTATATCACACAATTCTGAAAAAAAAAAGAAGAAAAAGTCTGAACTATGAGATAAAAAGTCACAGTTACCTTTTTATTGTATTTATTTATTTATTTATTTTTATTGATCTATCCATCCATCCAACTATCCATCCTGTGGTGGAAACGGTTCTTCCATATTTCTTCTGCCATGATGAATGGATATTTCCAACTCATTGCAATGCATTTTTGGAAATGTTACCTTAGACTTTAGCCAAAATAAAGTATTTTTCCACCTTTACATCAAGAACACACCTATCTTGCCGTAAATGCTGTCTATAAGTAGCTCAGGTTTTGGAGAAGAGCTAAAGACAAAACAAGTGTGTGTCTTTGAACAGGAACAAGATATTAGGACCTCTCAATGGCACATTAAACAGAAATTGTGTGAATATTGTTTCAAGCTCTTACAAGCATTTTAAGATCATATAATCTATTTAGACTCTATTTAGACATGATCAAAGTGTGAATTTTAAACCTTGTTGGATTTGTGATAATATAAAAATTAAGTGCAGTGTTTACAGAGGACATGTGCAATTTAAGGCCTATTTTACAAGCTTCATCAAATGAAAATAAATGGCGTATAAACACATCTGCATGCATTTCTTCTGCATGCACATGCACAGACACACAATGGACATCCAATTACTGTGAGGTCGTGGCGTACTGATTTCCCATACTGCCACCGCGTTCACCCAGGACCCAAACGGTCGTTCAAATTACAACTTCAGCTTCCCCTCAGCGCTTTCCCGCAAAATAGGCTTTTCATACATGCTTTTCAGACCTCTTTTTAATCGGATCTCTCTCGCATAATTGAATGTCAGTCGCCATATGAAGATTCTTTCCGGCGCTCAATTAATGAATCATTGTGTTTGGCAGGACGGCTAGACAAAACAGACAGCAAAATATTTACTCCTGCAGGTGGTTCCCGAGTTATTATGTTATGTCATCTAAATGCAAATATTACAGTGAATGCAGGAGGGGTGCGGGTGGTGATTGAAAACACTGCATTATTGCTTGATTTGATGTGCACTTCTCTGCATAAAAGATATAAACTGTCATTTATTCAGTCATTATTATGTAAAGATTGAGTTTAGTTGGCTAGGAAATAGACTTGTGAGTGAGTTTATGCAGAACACAGAGTGCTCTCTGATTGCCCCAGGACTGCTTTTAAATACGTTCTGTGCTTTTATTCTGCAAATTTCCCCTCTGTCTTTTATTCATCTTTTTAAATTCCTTTTTACCTGAGGCTTTATTAATGATATCCAAAATTATTATTCAATAAATTTGCAAATTTCAGTGTAAAAAGATTTTCACTTTCTATGCCATTGAGACTTTTTTGTTCAATTTTGCCCCAGTGCTGGGAGGCTCTGTCAGAATCATTTTCATTGTGACACATTGTCATTAGACACATGATACCAGTCACCAAACGTCAGTGCTGGGCCTTTGACGGTATACTTGTGAAAACATCACCCATTCCATCAAGCACAGGGGGCTTTAGACAAGAGAAACTCCATCTTGCGTTATGATAGGCTCTAAACTTTGTCAATTTCTATAAATATGCCAGGGGAAGGTGTAGTTTCTGTCTCTCCTTCAGTTTTACGGTCTTCCCATCTGTCATTTTCTCCTGCATGTCTACTGTGGCCATATTTGTGCTCTGCAGTGGAGAAAAAGATGGTTTAACAATTGTCAAAGATTACAATTTTTTTTTAGCATTTGTCAGTGCATTAGGTATCTTGAACTCAAAATGAAAAATACTCTCACTGCATTTATTCAAATTGAATAATGCATACAAGTTGTATAAATTCTAATTAGTAAAGAAACATGAATTAACAATGATCAGTTGAGATTAATATCAATGTAGATTATGAAATGCTGTAAAAAGTTGTTAATTGTTAGTTCAAGCATATGCTAATAAATTAAAACTTATTGTTAAGTGTTGCCCATACAAGAGATGGAATACACATTTATGTAAAAACGAATGTAACCTGTAAAATTATACACCCATACAGTATATTTGCCATATGCCTTATTTTTTTTTTTAATATACTGATATTAGAATGACCCCTAAAAATCTCACCCAGACAATGAAAATTTGCTAAAAAGTTACTCACCCTCAGGCCATCCAAGATGTAGGTGAGTTTGTTTCTTCATCCTTCATTCTTCAAAGGAGAAATTTAGCATTACATCACATGCTCACCAGAGCATCCTCTGCAGCTGAATGGGTGCCGTCTATAACAATAAGAGTTCAAGTACATTAACTGTTTCTTCGCACATGAAAATCTACCGAGAACTGTTTGGGAGTGTTTTTAATTGTTTCTAATTTGTGCATATTTCTCTCATATTTCTCTGATTCAGTTGAGACAGCGTTTGAATAGAGAAAGCAATATTGTCGAGGACTTTTTATTCGCTTCAATATTTTAGCTGAAATCAATGGTTTGAAGTTAAAAACTTCTTGATGGATTTGTTTCTTACATCCATGCAGCTTTTCGCAAAACTTGCATTGGACGGGAGCTTTGTGGATTATTTGCATATTATTTTAACATTTTTATCAGCTGTTTGGACTCTCATTCTGACGGCACCCATTTACTGCAGAAGATGCATTGGTGAGCAAGTGATGTAATGATAAATTTCTTCAAACCTGTTCCTATGAAAAAGCAAACTTGAATGTAAATTTCTGAGTGAACTTTTCCTTTAAAGACATTTTACTGTTGTACAATAAACAATCTTGGTACTGTGTTGGATATTCTGAAGCAAATGTCTAGTTTGTCTGCACACTGCAAAACTCTTATGAGATTCACCCTGACCTGCCCTTGTGCAGCAGTGAGCAAACAAAGCACTCTCACAAGGGTTTCCACAGCACAAGAGTTAACATCTAGACATTTACCTGGTTTAACCAGGAGAGCTACTTGACAGCAAGCCAGCAAGTTCAGCTGTGGTTCTAAAGTGCATAAAGCAGGTGGAGTCCATCTTGTGTGATTAAAAATGGCACCCTCTCCCTCTCTTCTCACACTCCCTCTCTCCCCTTCTCCTCTATCACGCCTCTGTCTACTTGCATTAGTGCGGAAATGAGATTCCACTAATTAATTAGATCTCCGAGAGCTAAAGATGAAGATTACATCCCAATGAAGGTTAGGAGTGTCAATCACTTTTTTTCACTAGCTTTGGATTCCTGAAGATAAATTGAGCCCTATGGGAATTATGGGCAGAAAAAAAAAGGTCAGGCTGTTAATCCTTCTACGTTATTAATTGAGCCTCGCTGATCTACTCAGTCAATAAAGGTGTGAAACATCAGAAATAGAAGGAAAACACATGATGAGTACTGTTGAAATTTGTGGAGAGAGACGTCAAATAGAGAAGTTGGAGATGAACATCTGTAGAATGAATGTAGTATTAAAGGAATAGTTCTTCATTTTTAAGTCATCATTTACTCACCCTCATGGGCGACATTAGCCTCTTTTAACTGCTTTTATCCATAAGGTCAGCATTGAACCCCATTGGCTTTCATTGTATGGATAAGCAGTTGAAATATTCTTCGAAATATCTTCTTTTGTGTTTTACAGATGTCAGTCAGTCATTAGATCTGGAATGACATGAGGGTGTGTAACAATAACAGGATTATTGTCATTTTGGGGTAAATTAAAATCTCTTTAAAACATTTCTAGTGACCTTCCTGTGAGTTTTCCTAACATGACCTTTCCAAAACATACGTATATTGATTGTTATTGTGCATGTTGTCTATGATTCATCTTTATGAACTTAGTAAACAAGTTTAGTACACTCCAAACGTCCATTAGCACAAACCAAAGAGGAACAAAACAAAATAGAAAATATAAATAACAGTGGTAGTTGTGCCTGCTGACGAGTCCCTTCCCTGAAGAGTTATTAGCACAAAAGTTAAGCTCAAGTGCCAATTTGCTCTCATGTTTAGCTCTGGAATCAGCTCTAAACTCACATCTTGTGTCATAAAGGTGAAAAAGAGTTTCTTGGCCCCATTCTGAGCTCTGCCAAATCCCTCACATCCGTACATGCAGGCCTGAGTGGAGGCGTCCCTTACAAATGCACTGACTTTGCACTATCGAACTCTACAGGACTTGGCAGTAACAATCTAAGTGTAAAATATGCATCTTTTATTTTACTGGCAAAGAGTTTGGAGCCATCTAAGCACGATATGTCCCCTGAATGGCATAATATAATAGGCAATTGTCTGCGTTTATAAGGAACAAGCAGGTAGGAGAAGTCTCGAGAAGTTCCAAATGTCTCCAATTACCACAACTCTTACGTTTTGGAAGGAAATGAAGAGCGGGTATAATAAATATCTCCGACTGGCTTGTAAAAGTGTATTGCTGTTTTATTGGGTGCTGTAAAGCTGGGCCACGCCTGAACAGAAGCAGATAAAACTAAGTACTGAAATAAGCCATATTGTGTGAGTGCAGATGGAGAAAAGTAAAGTCTGGTAGACTTCTGATTTCAGCTCTGCTCCAGTTCAGAAAACTATATAGATGGCCGCACTTTCATCAATAGAGGATCATGCACCAAGGTCAGACTTTAATTCCTGGACATGCCTATCGGCTTGACTGCTCTTCCTGCTAATCCCATCCAAAGAAACCCTCACCTTCCAGCCCACGCCCTGATCTCCAGGGTGGGATGCAGGCATTCAGATTCAGATGGTTGTGTGGGTTGAGATAAGAACAGAGTTGGATGTGTGTGCAGACAGGAGGACGGAGGGGTAATGAAGTGAGTGATGAGTTTCTCCTCTTTCTGACTGAGCTTCGGGTCAGAGATCACCCAGTAACCATAGAGAGCGAGAGAGTGAGTTACAGCAGATGAGAAAGAGGGATCATTCTTTTATTTTTCATTTATCAATCTGACTGGTTCACGAGGAGGTGGAGAGGAGGATTCGGTCAGATCTAATCGTCCTAAGCAGGTCACTGGGCGTGGTTCACACAAGTAATAAGGTCCTAAAGGGATGGTTTCCTCATGCCGAAACCAGTGATTTTGTTCAGGGTTTGCTGTGCTATTTGTTTAAAGTTCTTAAACACTGATTTGGTAACACTTTAGATTAGGGAACACATATTTACTATGAACTTAGAATTTTCCTTCAATAAACTCCTCATTTGCTGCTTATTGATAGTCAGTAAGGTATTTGTTGTAGTAGTTATGTTTAGGTATTGGGTAGGGTTAAGGGATCCAGAATATGGTCATGTATAATATGCCAATAAAAAGTGACCCTGTACCACTAAACCAGTCATACCTATAAGTCGCACGGGTGTTTTTGTAGCAATAGCCAACAATACATTTTATCGGTCAAAATTATAGATTATTCTTTTACGCCAGAAATCATTAGGATACTAAGTAAAGATCACGTTCCATGCTGAAATTTTGAAAATTTTGTACCGTAAATATATAAAAACTTAATTTTTGATTAGTAATATGCATTGCCAAGGACTTTATTTGGACAATTTACAGGTGATTTTCTCATAATTTAGATTTTTTTTTGCACCCTTAGATTCCAGATATTCAAATAGTTGTATCTCGGCCAAATATTGTCCTATCCCAACAAACCACACATCAATGGAAAGCTTATTTATGTTTAAAGATTGATTTTTTTTTTTTTTACCCATATGTTTTGTGATCCAGGGTCACATATGAGCTTTAAAACTACTATTAAACAACCAGTATGTTAGTAATAGGCATAAAAGTAATAATAACAATAATAATTACAATAATAATAATAATAATAAGCAACTGGGGCCAATTTTCATTATTAACTAGTTGCTTATAAGGATGCCTAATATTAACATATTTGCTCTTTATTAGTTCTTATAAAGCAAACATTGTGCATGACCATATTCAACAGCCCTAATCCTACCCAATACCTAGGGCCCTATCATACACCCGGCGCAATGCGACGCAAGGGGCAGCACAAGTGTGTTTGCTAGTTTCAGTCCTTTAATTAGCAAATGCATTTGCGCCCATTTGTGCGCCTATGGGCGTCATGGTCTAAAAAAGAGGTGTGTTCAGGCGCATTGCTGGCACATTGCTATTTTAAGGAGCTGAAAATAGACTGCGCCATAGACCAACTCAAACCTGGTCTAAAGTCTGGCGCAATGTTTTTTCTTTGTTATTTAGAGAGCGTGTTAGTATAGGCGGGTCCACAACACGCGTACACGCTGCTTATTAAACACAGGGATGCACAGCAGCACACAAACATGCCAAATATTAAAAATTAAAGGATTGCAATGCATAAGAATTTTTTGTAGGCTAATTAAATATAAAAATGCCTACATGTCATAATGGATAGTCATCGCATGTATCAGAATTAGGCTATCTATTTGCTCGCAAATAGACGCGTTCTGTCTTTGCGCTTGCCAGATTCCGCCGTATAAATAGCAAATCCGTCATGGCACGAGCGCAACTGGCTCTTAAAGGGAATGGAAGAAGAGACTCTGATTGGTTTATTGCACATTACGCCCAAAAAACACCCATTACTCATTAAGAGAGTAGGGACAACCCATTTAGACCATGCGCCCGGGCGCGCCAACCATTTTTCCGTCGTTAAAATAGCAAAAGTGGATTTGGACACGCCCTGAGTGCACCTGCAGCGTTTTACACTTTGCATCTAGATCGTTAAAATAGGGCCCCTAAACTTAACTACCTTATTAACTATTAATAAGCAGCAAATTAGGTGTTTATTGAGGCAAAAGTCGTAGTTAATGATTTGTTAATAGCGAGATTTGGACCTTAAAATAAAGTGTGACCCTAAAGTGTTACCACTAAATTTTGTGAGCCAGCAAAAGTGTAGATAGAGAATAATGCTGAAATCTTAAAAAAAATATTATAATAAGGAACTATAATGAGTTGTTTATTGGTAATAAATCATCTTATTTTTTAAATGTACTGCTTGTATAAAAGCAATGCCTTTTGTAAACCAGCAGGGTGCTTTTTTGTCTGATTGAATGCAGTGCATTTTGTGAGTCAACACAGGTAGTTGAAGGATAATGCTGATGATGTCATCGATTGTGTGATGTAATAATGTAGCTTATTTTTAAATGTACTTTCTCCATAATTGCAGTGCTTTTGTGAGCCAACCCGAGGTAGTTTTTGTTTATTTGAATGCATCGGCTGTTGTGAGCCAACATGGGTAGTTAGAGGACAATGCTTATGATATCATCAGAGGTGTAACGATAATGGCAGTGCAATAAATCAGCTTACATTGTAATGATTTTATTTATTTATTTATTTGGATGGCTGCAATGTACTACCTTGTTCTGGTATAAAACAGCAATTTAAAACTTCTCAGTACATTTCCCCTGCTGATGACAGTGCTGACAGCTGGAGGCAGAGGCATCAGTAGCTATGGGCTATTTTGTCTCTCTGCCAGGGTCTAGAGCGCTTTTCCAAACAGAGGACCCACTGTGCTGGATTCACAGGCTGCACGCTCACATACGCACACACACATTTATCAGAGATGGAATTGTCATGTCACCAAACTGTTTGTGTGTGGGGTATGGGAAGAGGTTTCATAATTTTTCAAAGTATGTCTCATTTTTGGAGTAGGCATTATGCAAATCATATGGTACATATTTCCCTGACCTGTAAAATCAGTATGGAACAGGAAACGGCTATATAATCTGGTTATATTAAAGGGGTCGTATGACGTTGCTAAAAAGAACATTATTTTGTGTATTTGGTGTAATGCAATGTGTTTATGCGGTTTAAGGTTCAAAAAACACATTATTTTCCATATAATGTACATTATTGTTGCACCTCTGTGCCCTGCCTTTCTGAAAGGTGTCGGTTTTTACAAAGCTCATCGTTCTAAACAAGCAAAGTGTACGCTGATTGGCCAGCTATCCAGTGTATTGTTATTGGCTGAATGCCTCAAGCGTGTGATGGAAATGTTACGCCCTTTACGATACTGTGATGCCGTCTCCTGGCACGATGAGACAAAACCAATAAAACCCATTACAAATGAGGCATTTGCTGCATCCAGTGGAAAAATAATTGCTGATTATAATGACTTATACTGTCTTTTTACACGTTGTGTTGCATATCACTCCACATAAACATAAAACCATGTCTGCATTTGTGATCGGAGAAGCAACAAACAACAAGCGCTACTCTAAACTGCTTAAAACTCGCGTTTGAATCATCAGTGGCAAATTCTTTAAATATAAAAAAATGTACTTGCAAAGTTGGAACTGCCCCACTTTATAGAAACAACCTTTTGTGCCACAGACACATTGTAGGCTACTGGGTCAGAAAACAGTCATCATCCTCTGTAAAATGTGCTGCACACATCTGAATATTTGGGTTGAACTGTTCTGGAACAGTGTTGTAAATACAACTTAACCACTGATTTCTAGTTGTGTCCTCTTTTGGAAGGCCAAAGAAAGTAGTTTCGCTTTTACAATGAAACGCAGCATCTCCACAACATGGCAGCGGCAGCAACAGCGAGAATAAAAGTTACGCCTTCTTTCTTTGCGTGAACTTTTGGGCAGCGTTTTGCAAATCTGCCCACATCGTAACGTAGACGTGGGGGCATGTTAGAATGAGCCATTTTAGGAGGGTGTGGTTGACTCTTAACTTTTATAAAGAATATCTCTTTGGATTTGAGACTTTAGTCTTTGCAACTTTACAGATCTTCTTTATGCGTCAAGAGCTTGTAACACTCCAACGAGAAAGGAAAAATTTTAATCGCATCATATGACCCCTTTTAATATAAAATTGAGCACAGCTGTAGTAAATATTGCTAATGTTTTACCTAGTAAATTGCAACTGTAAGGCATTATGTTTATTATATATTTATTTATTGGGCTTTTGGTATACTTTATTTTACAGCAACACTTTATGTAAAATTTCACTTTTGTGACTCCATAAACACAACATCTGTTCTTATACTGGGGTCAGAGACTTTAATGAATATGCATACATTCTACAGATAACCTGTTGTGAAGTCCAGAAGTAACCTTCCTGCAAACTCTTTAATGAATTGCAAAGTTTGAGGTCTTCAGTATAGATTTTGTTTCTAGGCAGTTGGTTGAATTATTGATTCTGTTTTCCATGTCATTGATCATAGTCACAAATCAGGATGAATGCATCTCAGAGTTGCACACTAATGTGGCACGCCATAAAAATAAAGGAGTTAAGTGGGTCCAGATAGGAGGAGAGACTCTTGCACCATCAGTGCTTATGGATGACTGATGATATGACACTTGCAAAAATACCATGGAGACCTTTTCAAAATTCAAAATTGCCAAAACAAATCTATTGGCTTGGGCAGACAGACTTTATCAGTCTGTCCAAAGGAGCTCTTGAAAGGGCAGAGAGGAGGAATAGTGAAGGAAAGAGAGAGAGCAGATGTTTGGTCACTGGGAGCTTGCTCGGTCTCGAGGCTACTTTAAGCTGAGAGAAACTAAAGAAATTAGCGAACATCATTAACTGAGAGCTTATTACCAGGAATCAGGGATCTTCTGTAGTTTGATAATGTTTTTAAATGTCTCTAACATTATAAAATCATTCTGTTCTGTAACAGAGCAAAACATACTGTAATATGAATTCCTAAAGGATATTTATTTATATTATAGTGGACATAATATTTTACAGAAAGAATAAATTCAAAATACTAGCTTTTATTTCTGTATTTATTTTCATTAAAATGTTTGGCATTAGCTAATACAGCAAGGAGAAATTGAAAAAATAAATAAATAAATAAATACAGTTACTGCATTTGTCTTCTATGACTATTTCAACAGCTGTTAAAGGTTAGAATAATCTGTTTGTTGTTAAAGTTATTTTTTAAACATATATAAGGAATACAAATACACTTTGGTTTGTAGAATGTCCCTCTACTCTGTGTTTCTCTCATATATATATACTTTATCCTAGGTTCTCTTTGAATTAGGCATGAGGAAATTTGTCATCAGCCAATTTCCTTGGTTCACCCTGCACAATTTCATCCTCCTCCATTTCCTCCAGGACAAATAAAATAGCAGGAAAAAAGACTTTTGTCACCTTTCAGTACATTTTGTCTGAAATGAACAAGACCTTTCTAGTTGTTCCGTGAAGGAAGGTTGGCAATTTATGGTAAGCATTAATAGTTATTGTATTTAAAGTCAAATAAAGTCCCTTACTCACCATAAACCAACATTAAAACCTCTCATAAGTTCCATGCTGTTCAAGTTCATAGATAACCACAGTCCTGTAATTGCATAATTGGCAAAAATGAGGGCAGAAACAAGCTGAATCTGTACAATGGCTCAACAGTTCCGGCGCTAGTCTCATTCAAATGGAAGCGGCACAGCTTTGACCCATTAGTGTCACCGCAGGGATCTAAGGCACATTATAAGGCTGTCCGAAATATTCACAGTACAGAAAGTGTTCCTTATAATTTTGACAGTTCAAAGGGCAAGCGCAGGGCAGGGACGAGCTGATTGCTTCCTGGCGAATGAATTCCACGCTTTCTCTGCCTCTGAAGGAATCAGCTATCCTCTTAACTCAGGAGCCAGTGCCTGGGGCCTCACCACAGGGGTCGCAGAGGTGATGTTCAAGGTTAACCCCTATTATGACTTAATCTGCTAATATGTGTCTTCAGAATGACAGGATGCTGATAGGCGATCTGAAAGTAACTTAAATGGACTAATGAGTGTATATGCGACATGCCGGACTTTAAAGTCAACGACAAACCAAAATGATCTCTATTGACTTTACTTGAACACCAGGGGAATAAAGTGAGTCCAAATGAAGATGAAGGTGACGAATGTGGCTTTGTTAGGGTTGTTCTGCTGTAGTGCTTATTTTCATCGTGCCCTTTCTCAGAGAGCAAGATTAATGTTTTAGACATGCTTGAATAGTACAAGTGAGTACAGTGGCAGTCTCCCAGCGCCCCTCATAAATGAGCCATTTATTGACTATTCTGACCTTAATCGGTTTCTTATTGTGCAGCAAAAAAATGTTTATAAGTATTATGAATGGCTACTGCAAAGGTTAAAAATGTTAATGGAAGTTTATATTGTATCTGTCTGCCTGTCTGTCTGTCACTCACTGTAAAAAATAAAAAAATAACCTTAT
Source organism: Cyprinus carpio (assembly GCF_018340385.1). NCBI lineage: Eukaryota > Metazoa > Chordata > Actinopteri > Cypriniformes > Cyprinidae > Cyprinus > Cyprinus carpio. The sequence goes on along the minus strand of NC_056614.1, from coordinate 20,094,068 downwards.
TAACTTTATTAACAATATTTGATGTAACATACAACCCTAATGTACAAAACTGAAGAAAAAAACTAAGAAAAAAAAAACATCAAATTTGAAACGTAACAGGGAATTCTGGGAATATCAGTTTACGGTATTCTTTGTAAATTATACCTTTTCTATCTGTCTGTCTGTCTGTCCATCTGTCTATCATTCTGCAGTTCCGTGTATCTGGAACACTGTGATTGTGATGCCATTACATTGTGAAACACGGTTGGTATTTGGATTCTACAGGTCTGTTTGTGGTCTGTCAGGGAGAGGTCGATATACATCTGCTACATTCCCCAAGCAAAACATCTTAAAGGTCTGCTCTGTGTTTACCAAATCTAAAAATGAAATGGAGCTTAACTGTGAGACAACCTAGTATTGACCACAAGTGTCATTTTGTGCTTCTGAGGTTCATGTGACATTCATCTTTAGAAGTTTGGTGTAATGCTAATGCTTTAAAGGAATGTTTTGAGAGTTCTATCGATAGAATCTGTAGCATGTTGTTAACCACAGGGGGAAAAAAGAAAAAGAAAAAGATTTAAAACAGAACTCCAGAGGCTTCAGAAGCAGATGTGTGAGACATTTATTATTTTGTATTAACTTTACAACATTTAAATGTGACTAAATCATCTGTATCAATTTATAGTCATGTAATCTAATAATTATACGAAGGTTTTAAATAAGCTTGAAATAGAAAATCACTACTGTGTGAATTAAATGCTTAATGTAGTTTTCGTAAGTTTAATTGTTGTATTCTGAGACACAGACAAACTCCATAAATTTTGGTTCACATATTGAGTGAAAGTCACTTGGTTTACCAGTTTTATATGGTGACCGCAGTAGATATAAATTTTAACTTTGCACAAACCACATTGGTCAGCAGTTCTATCACACTAGTTTTACTGTATGTACTGTACTGTATGTTAAAATTTTTTTGGTCCTGCTTTCGAAACAGTATTTCAGTGTTTTTTGTAATGCAGTGCCTTCCATTGTTTATAACTATTTTTAGAATTACTGTCTGTGGTGTATCTGACGTCACAAATGCGGTAAATGGACCCTGAGTTGAGATTTAGGTCTGAAGCATTTCTTCAACTATAATGTTATGGATTACATAAACTGTATATGTATTGCGCTAATCTGAGGCCAAAGGTCCAAAATGCTGTACTTGTGTAATGTGCGAAGCATTAGCATGTACAGTGAACATCAGCTGTGTGAATATCTGTTGTTGTGAGAAGGGCTCATTACCCTCCTTTGCTATTCACTGAACTATCATCAGCTTTGCCTCGTGGTCATGCCAAAAGCACTATTTCTCAGCCCACTCACCTATTATATTTTTTAATGTTTTATGTCACATAAGCACCCATAATGGGCTTAAAACAGCCATTGTTTACCTCAAATCAACCATGTCAAATTTCCATGTTTGATTTCCCTAATACCTCTTAATAATGAATTATTTCATTTATTATTTTTCTCTTTTAATTAAAAGCTGATTTAGCTTATGAGAATTGCCAGTGGAAGAGAAACGCTAGCCAAATTAGACACTGATGCCAAATCGAGTGTGATTTTTCCAAAAGTTCGTGTAAGAGCATTGCCGGTACAAATGGTTTCAAAAGACTGCAGTCAGAAATGTTTGTCCTTGTAAATAAGTATGATTACTTTAAGAAATGTGGTAAACAGATGGGAAAGTTTCTATTTTCAAACCACCGGCTCTCTTGTGGAATCACTGCCAGCAAACAGCTGATGTAGCAGAGCTCTATTGCTTAAAATATAAATTAGCTTATAGTGGCCTTGTGACTGCTGCAATATGATATTATTAGCCATAATTAGACAGTAACCTTGTGGTGCTTGGAATGTATATGTTAATTATGTACAGCTGTTTGAGATTTCTTTATTTGTACTGAGTATATAGTACTGATCGAGGCAGTACCAAACTCTTGTATTAAGTGCTCTCAAAGTCCTTCAAGACAAAAAAACTGAAAGTGATTCTGCCCTTTTCACTGAAATAACACAACAGAAAAGCAGAAAACAGAGAATGCAGAGGATGAGAGTGAAAAAAAAATATGAGCCAAGGGCAATTATTTGAAGTTACCTCCATCCGTTTGTCTCGGTTCTTTTCATCTGAACAGAAGGAGGTAAGGCCAAGTACAAGAGCTAAAATGGAAAATGTGCCTAATTAGTTATTTTCTGGCCTTAGATATAGTCTAATTGGTGGACCATTATGATATTTTCCTGGCAGGAATTTAAAGACCAAAAAAAGCACATTTATCACTGGATGCTTATGTGTTGGACTCTGAGTTCTTTTTTGGATTGTACCCATTATGTGGAGTTTTTGTCTTGTTCTTTCTTTTTTTTTTTTTTCAGTGAAACATTTAGACATCCTCAAAACAAGATAAATTTACTAGAAAAACAACATTGTTCATTAAAATATGACTTGTAACTGAATGTATTGTTTTATTCCATTTTTTAATCCTAAAAGACAGTGCTATATTTAACACCAAAAAAGTAAACATACTTCAATATTCTTTACCTAAATGCATACATACATAGGTATATAAATAAACACTTTTTTTTTCAATGTAAGTTTGCTTTTCAAGGAAACCGCTAGTTAAGAAAATTATTATTATTGTTATTATTAATTTTATCTTACTTTGCAAATGAATATTCATTCATTCATTCATTCATTCATTCATCCATCCATCAAGCTCCTAACAGTGTTGAGTTTTTATAATGAAAATATAATATTTCCACCTGATGACAGGCTTGATTGTACATCTTAAAAACACTTTAGTTCATATGAGGAGTAAAATTGCTGTCATTGAAAGTGAATTTATACAGCGTCCTGGCACATGATAGAATGTTTAAGAGGTAAGACATGACAGCTGTTATTTATGTGCCTTCAGCAAGCGTTTATGCCTGCGTTTACGACTGACTCTTGCCGAAGTGCTCCCTTTATTACAGTCTGTTTATATTGTGGGTTTGTGTCTGCTGGTCTGTGTAAAGCTAGTCCTTGTGTGAAAACAACACACAACACAAAGGAGCCAGGGTCATGTCCAGAGGTGCTTCAGTCCAGCATCATTGACTGTTTCATTAGATTCACAGAGGGAGGCTTTGTCCCTCATATCACATCCAGCTGAGCCGAAGCAACTCCTGCACTAATATTAGCATAAGACTGGAGCCGTGAAACTTTCTGTCCCTCATGGAATCATATTCCTCTTGGACTTTAAAATGATTATATTGGCAAAAAAATAAATAAATAAAAATAAATAAAAAATCTTACTAAACAGCTCACAAAATCATATTATTATTCTTTAAATGGTCTAATAAACCAATCAGTCGACTAGCTTTGCATACCACTAGCTCATTAGCATGTGAGCGTAGTATATATGCTACTACACTACCATTTTTTATTTGTGCTACTTATTATTACTACAAAAGATACCCGGAAAGGCTATTTCGATTGTCTAAACAGACATTACAGATGGCTACTTCTTGACTATTTCTTTATTATTTAATTTATTTTATTATATAAAAATTGTTTATTGTATATTGTTTAATCATTGCATCACATTATAAACATTAGATAGGACGAGTTAGACTGATATTTTATTTATCCCTTGATGTTAATGTGGTTTTTGGTATTTATATATTTTATTATATTAATATATTACATTTATTTCTTTTTAAAATTGATTGTTTATTTATCTGATTAATAATTATCATTATATAATTACTAATATTAATTATACATTATCATCACAAAACATTATAGGCAGTAGACAAAATAAATTTGGATAATATATTTAATTTTCATTAGGTTAGTATTGGTTTTGATTTTTATATATTTAATGATATTTCATTTTTTATATACTGTATATTTATTTTTATATATTTACTTAATATATTTGGCATGTACTATAATGTATTTGGTGTATATATGTTTAAATAATTATTATGTATTTTATTAATATATTCAATGAAATATAATAACTATCATGACACTTTACAGACATTAGACAGAACTATTTCAACTAAAGTAATTTCATTCCCACCTTCAGATTAATATATCAATATTTCTATTTTTTAGAGACCATTTATTGTAATATTTTATTTTGAATTATTTTTATTAGTATGTTTATTATATATTATAATCATCACAGTACATTAAAGAAATTAGACAAAGTGAGTTTGTATACTCTTTTCCTTTAACAGGTTCCACTGAATCTCTTAAGATATTATTGTCATATTTAATATTTACAAATGACAAGAGTGGGTCATATTCATCTTAATTGTTCTATTTAGTCGTTCTTTAAAATTGTGCGAGCCCTTGCTGGAAATTTGCATGCGTCTGAATGCAGAAAGCGCTCGGTGTGTGTATTTGGCATTAGCATGTGGTGCTTCATTAAATATTCAATTTTTTAAAATTTGCTTTCTTTTTCGCTGAGCTAAAAATCGCTCGTAATCAGCCAAGGTGACATTTTGCTGCAATTACGCCCTTGTGTTGACACTTTCTTGAAGAGTTTTTCAGACAAATTATGTCATATCAACACTTTGCCTTCCTTGAGGAATTGCAGCGATGGCGCGGCCATTTCAAATCAAAGGTTTTACCATTAATCAAAGCTTTATTCTCTTCGCTCATCATTTGTACCGATTGCACATTTTTCAGGTTTGCGCTTGCATTTTAATCTGTCTGGGCAGGTTGTTTTCCCCTCAAAGTCTCTTTTTAGGAGCATTATTACTGGAATAGGCCTTTGATGGGCACTGTTGTTGAATCGCATTCACACTCACAGATAAAAAGCCTCTTCTATACACACCATATGTGAATTCTGAGAGATGGATTTATCCCAGATGATGGGCTAAATCTCTCATCCCCTCAAGCTCCATCCATCCTGTCTCACTGCCTCTCTATCTCTCACTCTCCTTCTCCGGGCATTTGTTTACTCTGTCTCCTAAGCAGATTGAGCATTTCCAGCATGCGTGCTCTTCTCTGGAGGAATAGGGCTTGCACTTAGAGACTCAACCTGGAATAGACTGCAGACGGCGGGCCCACTTTAGTACTCAGTGTGGGGTCTTGGCTCCACACTCGTAGCTCCTATCTGCTGCTGGAGGACTGTCAGAAAAGAGCAGGTTTCTCTCAGACCCTTTTATCTCAGAAAGCTCTGCTGTTTTTTGCCAAAAAGTCCTAAAGGCTTTCTCCACTGATCTCTGGGAGAGATGGAGACTCTTCTCCTGAACCACCTACAGGGATTTAAACTGTTTAATTCAGGTCGTAACTTGGATTATTTAAGCAGTTGTATTTAAGCATTTAAAAGCCTGTTCTGCATTTTTATAGTCGTAATTATGAACCTAATTATTAGTTTTGAACAAGTTATGGTTATGTCCACTAGCATTTCCGAGCCCATGCATATGGGAGGCATGGCCTAGTTGTAAAACCTCTCGTGCAGTTTAATGGAGTAAAATTATGCACACACATCCAGCTCTCTCTCTCTTGCTATTTAAATGACAAACTTTCCTCTGAGGCCCCTAAATGTTACATATTGGTCTCCTCACGGTGACTTTCTAACATTTTTAATAGTCAGATGCTTTCATATATTGGACACACTGTATCATTTTGTGTCAGTACTTACAGTTCAAGTCTTGAATTTTTTATGTTTATGCTTTGCTATTTTTTTATTAAGTCTTAGCTCTGAAACTGTCAGTTTTGTCTTGAAATTCAAACAAAAAAATGGCAGCAATCAGAATGTCATTTGTTATTACACTTACTCAGGAAAGTCAATATCCACAGCTTGAAAAATGAACTCTTAAGGGTAGCATATCACTAAAGTTATTAATATTAAATAAATACACAACATGTGTATGCACTATTGTATATTTTTATTTATTTAAAGGGCAGGTTTACCCGAAAAATTCAAATTATGTCATTGTTTACTCGTTTTTTTTCTTCTTCTTCTGTGAAGCACCTTTTAAAAATGTCTCAGTATTTTGTTCTTTGTTCTGGGTTTTTTGTTTTTTTTTGGGTCATTTTTTGTTTTATTTTGTTTTAAGCTCTTTTTTTGTTTGTTTGTTTAGTTTTGTTATGTTTTACTCACTTTTTTTTTCTTCTGTAGAAACACACTTTAAAAATATCTCAGCATTTTGTTTTGATTTGGTTTGATTTGTTCAAATATTTGGGTTTCACAGAAGAGTGGAGTTTACCCAAAAATGAAAAATCTGTCATTGTTTACCCAGGTTTTTTTTTCTTCTGTGAAACACACTTAAAAAATGTCTCAGCATTTTTTTTTTCTTTTTGTTTTCTCTTGTTTTGTTTTCTTTTCTTTTGGTGAAATATTTGAAAGTAGAACTTAGGGATGCATCGATTCGATACTCAGGATCAGTATCGGCTCAGATATTGGCATTTTCTGCCGGATTGGGTATCGTCAGAAGAGACCGATCCAAATCCTATATTGTGCGTATACTATTCTGTGTTATAGGTGAGCCCCACGAAAGGCACAAAAACATTATAAAGCACCAAAAAAGTTTCAAGCGTTCTGAAGCTGTTCCATAGTTCAGTGTGATGTACAGATGAATATTTAAGTCATTAAATTCAAGTTCACATAAACTCTTCTTTCCACTGCGGCTGTCTGTCATCTTCCATTCAGCAATCAAACTGCGTGTCGCATTCGGTTATTACAGTCAAAACGATGAACTGCACGTTGTGACTCCGTGTTGTTTCAAGTGCATCATTCTTCGCACAGGATGCGCATAAGCACTCTGTGCAACTCTGTATTAGAGCCTTTAGTATTATAATACTTTTCTGCGCAAAGATTATTAATAGTTTTTCTTGTTCTGTCTTATATGTCATATTTTGCTGCCTTTATTACTGCGCTATACATTTAAAAAATTTTATTTTATATTTCTATATAAATGTATTTACTTGTTTATTCATGAATGTATTTTACAACAATACAAAGAGCAATGTGTAACATTTTACCAAATTTTAGACTTATTCACTTTTATTTGTAAATAAAAATATTTCACTAGATTTAATAAAATTATTGTGCACCCATGATTTTTCTAGGGTATATTTTGTTGCTGAATTATCAACTAACCTAGTTCATAATAGTATTTTTGTCATCGATTATGATTATATATATTTTTTTCATTTGTTATTTTTCATTAAAATGAAGTCTATATGTAGTAGATTGTGTTTAACACACAAAAGAGTGACGATCAGGTCAACACAGAGAAGTATAGAAATTCTACATTGATTAAAAGAAACACTGCACTGGTATCGGATTGGATCGGTATTGGCAGATGAAGAAAAAATGGTATCGTTGCATCCCTAGTAATGACATAAGTGGGTGATAAAATGATGACAGTATGCGTGTTTGTTTGTTTATATATATATATATATATATATATATATATATATTTTTTTTTTTTTTTTATTTATTTATTTATTTATTTTTTATTTAAAGAACAAAGAAATGCCTGAAAATGATCTGAAATGTTTAGCGGTCAAAAACAAAAACATGGCATCTAATTAAATGACAGAAACTTTTAGGTCAAAATGACTCAAAAATGATAAGTCACATACAGTATTTAGAAGATTCAATGTGACTACATGATTCCGTGGCACACCTGCTTTCCACCTCCCTTTGGAGTTGAGAGCGAGGGTCTTTAGTAGTGCGTGGTCATGCACCCTCGGTCAGGTGAACAGACATACTCCATGAAAGCTAATGCGCCAAAGCCTGGCCTGTCTACTGCGCAGCACAGTGGATAAATCTACACTAAGCTCCCTCCCTCCCGCACACACATTCACACGTCCGTTGCTGTCCGTGGAGATTGAAGCTGCAACCTGCTGACACGTTGCCATGGAAATGATCTCAAGAGCCTAGAAAAATAAAGTAAAAAAAAACAAAAAAAGCAAACACGCTAACAACAGATACCACTGCACATGAAAAAGCATTGCTTTCCGCATCAAAGCATTGCCCTAGTTGTGCCACTGAGGTTCATGGAGAGTTTTACAAGTTGTGTCTATGTGGCAGCCCCAGTTGGGTATGTTACACATGTGCATTTTTCAGGCATGGAGGATTCACTTTCGGCTCAGGAAGGTGCAGGCCTTCCTGTGGATACTGAGGGGTTGAGATAGTTCTTTCCCATAGCTGACAGTACTTTTGTCACAGAGGAGATGTGTAGTCGCACATGATCAATTGTGTAACAGCAGAAAGAGGAATCCTACGGCATTCCCGTACACACAAAGCAAGAAGAATGTGCCAGTTTTGAAAGATGAGTATACGTCCTTAGTGTTATAGGTTTTGATAGTGTTCTGCTACAAGTTTGGAATCAAAGATAAAACTCATGATCTGAATTGCATCCAAAATGTTTTTGTGTCTGTTTGTTAATGGGGATTTGGGCACAGTCATTTATTTAGACATTTACATACATTCACATTTAGTCATTTAGCAGATGCTTTTATCCAAAGCAACTTACAAATGAGGACAATAGAAGCAATCAAAATCAACAAAAGAGCAATGATTTGCGAAGCGCTAATGTATAACTCTCAGTTAGCTTAACACAGTACACGTAGCAAGGTTTTTTTTTGTTTCTTAAATAATAAATAAAATGAAAAAAAGATAGAATAGAAAAAGAATAGAGCAATCTAGTGTTCGAGGCCTTTTTTGCTTTTGTTAATTGTATAATAAATAAAAAGAAAACACAGAATACAAAAAGATTAGAGAAGCTAGTGTTCTTTTTTTCTGTTTTTCTTAAGAAAACAAGCAGTTAGTAAATAAATAGAGTGCAAGTCTAAAAGGGGCACGTTTTAAAAAAAAATAGACATTGTTATTTAGTTTATTTTGAAGTGTAAAGTTAATTTTAAATTGAAAAGTTGCATGTGGCATGTTTTTAAGATAAAATAGTTTTAAGGTTTAATTGATTAATTATTTTAATTCATGGATTTATTGTTCAAAAATATTTTTATGCAATCAATTTAAATTTATAATTTAATACTGTGATGTCCTTTAAGTAAAAATATGGGTCAGAATATAATGTATTTAATTACATGTCCAAAATTACATATTACATATACTGTAGCATAGTACCCCCCCCCCCCCCCCCCAAAAAAAAAAAATCTTTAAATATGAAAACTGCTTACAGGCTGTGAGTCAGAAGCGCCAGACTGTCCTTGAAAAGATGGAACGGCCCCACTTTATAGAAACAGCCGTTGTGCACAGCCATCCCAGGTTCAGGAAACAGTCCTCAGTAAAATTCGATGCACACATCTGAATATTTCAGTTGAAATGTTCTGGAACAGTATTGTAAATACAACTTAACCACTGATTTCTAGTTGTGTCCTCTTTTGGAAGACCAAACAAAGTAGTTTCGCTTTCACAACAAAACACAGTGTCTCCATGACATGGCGGCAGCAGCAACAGTGAGGATAAACGTTATGCCTTCTTTCTTTGCGTGTACATTTGGGCGATGTTATGCAAATCTTCCCACACAGTGACATAGATGTGGGGCGTGTTTAAACGAGGTGTGTTTAAACATGTTTAAACGAGGCATTTTAGGAGGGTGTGGACGAGTCTTAAATTTATAAAGAATTTCTCTTTGGGTTTGACACTTTAGTCTTTGCAACTTTAGGGATCTTATCTATGCACAAACAGCTTGTAACACTCCGAAGAGAAAGGAAAACTTGAAATTGTATCATATGACCCATTTAAAGTTACCTCCGGAGGCTTCTTTCTTTAGAGCAAGATGGCCAGAATTAATTACTTTCAGTTTTGTGCAATAGCAAATAAATTAGCAATTTTTAGTTATTTCCCTTAATAATAAATTGGATGAGGCATGATTATCCCGTACATGTTAAATTAATCTCTGAATATGTTACAGGTAAGCTAAAAGCCATCAAATCTGTGTTATTTGAGGCACTTAGTAGCAAGTTGACAAATATCCATAAGCAGAACTGTATATTGGCCCAAACAAATGTTTTTTTTTACAGAGTTAAATTTTGCTTACTCTTCCAGGTTTGTGGTTTGGGGCCAGAATAAGCTGCCATGTAAACCAGATAACATTGAAAATTTGATTGGTTGATAGAAATGTTGTTCCAGGACCAGCAAGAACATCCATTTATATGTCCAAGTCCTAGCAACCAAAAACATGTAAATTAAGAAATCTAATCCTAATATATTCCCATATGACAGAACACAATACATACTGTATAGGCTCAATCTCAGTCTCGGTCGAAACCAGCTTTGGTAAGCAGATTAATCTGTCTCAATCAGTGGGATGGGAAGAATCTGTGCCCCCCGGTCCCTTAGAGACCTCCCCGGCCCCTGTCGGCAATATAACTGCTCCCCTGTGGTGGCAATCTGCCTTTGATCTGTGCTAATCTAATTAACGGTTAAACAGCAACACCTGTGCTCTTCAACATAAGTGCTGCTGCCACTTCCCAGATGGGCTTTGATGGCCATGATGAAACACCTCCCTCCCTTCCCTCTTCCCTTCTTCCTCCTCCTCATTTTCTACCCTCATCTCTTCAGTAGGCCTGGGTGTAATGGGGACTATTTCCTACCCATAACTGGACTGTAATTGACCGCGATTAGTCTGCGGTTGGACGATGCACTTGATTAGATTAGCCAGGCTCCGTTTTTCTGGTCTGTTTCTTCAAGCCCCCAAACCCCAACCTTGACCCCAATTAGCCCCACACACGTCAGGAGATTCTGCATCTCTCCTGCTTATCATGAGCTCATTAATTTGGTTGATGAGTTTCCGTAAATACGTCCGGGGTTAGGTGTCGGATTTGTGCTATGAGTCTTTCATGTAGTGCAAGGTGTCCTAAAAACTTCATCAGTGGCATAATCACATGCTTGAACACTTGTGGCTTAGTGGTTTGTGCATGTGTTTTGTTGAGTCTGGCTCGCAATCTGTACATCACTTCAAGACTTCTCTCTACTTTTCAGCCTATAAAAGTGATAAATGCTGTTTTTTTTTTGTTGTTGTTGTTTATTTATGTGGTAAAATGAATTATTTCTCTGAACTTTTCATCAATGTCTCTGCAATGTGCAATGTCTTGTTGTGCAAGATGTCCTGAAATATTTCAGCTGCATCATATTCACAGAGGCAATACGTCTTGTCAGGGCTGCGCCCTACTGGTTAGTGCAAGTGCTTATTGGGCTGAAGTGCTCATGTGGATGATGCAAGTTCAAATCAGCCAGGAATCATTCCTTATACCCTGTTTTGCCCTCTTTCATTTCAAATCTTTTTCTCTCTTTCTTTTAAATCTATACTATGTGCAATAAAGACCAAAGCACATTTTTAAAAGTCAATATCGTTTTTGTCCATTAAAATGTTTCTTGTTGTCATGGAAAAACAGGACACTGCTTGTAAAGAAGCACTTGAAAAGTGTTCAATGCCACCATCATGATTGGGATCAGTGTACCAATAACAAACTGAACTGTGTGAAACCCCAATGTGGGTATAAGGTGGATTTGTATTTTCATTAATTGCTGGGATCTGATCATAAATATGTGAAGCTGAATAGGAAATTCCAGAATCAAACACAAGTTCTTAACATTACACGATTGTCCACCAATATGCTCTCAGGATATTATATTACTGCAAAGACCATCAAATACATTTCTGTTACAGTGTCAATTCTGAATCAACTTTAGAGTTTATCTAAAGAAAACTCTATATCCTTATATGGGATTTTTAAATTACTCTTCTCTATTATTAAACTAGCCATTAAACTAGCCAAAGTATCTTAAAACACCAAACCAACAAACCAAATTGTGAAAAATATCATTATATTTACAGGAAAAGTTGAAGGGGCTTTTGAGATTTGAGGATTTTAACTGTTTTTTTTTTTCTTTTTTCTTTTTTTTTTCATATTATAAAAGTTAATGAGGTCTAAAACCTCATTGACTTTCATTGTATGGGCAAAAAAACTCCCCCCCCCCCCTCTTCTTTAGTGTTCCACACAAACAAAGACACTCATACGGGTTTGTATTGGCATGAGGGTGAATAAATGATGACACAATTTTCATTTTGGGGTAACTTTCCCATAGCTTAGTTATTGCATGTGCTCTGACAAATCAAACTGATGTGATACAAATTCATGTCTGACTGATACCAGTGTCCTGTTGTTCATGTCCTCTCTCTAATGATATTTTTATAAAATTCCCTGAAAGACAGATTTATTTTTTAAAGTCTACTGTGTTTTGATCATCTGTAAAATCAGTGATTGCTATGCAAAACCCTTCAAAGTCTCCAGTCCACGCTATTTCATGCCTTTAACCACATCTGTTATGGAAATACCTGTCCTAGTTCACAGCAACAGCATTTTGTGTGATATTAGGTGATTGCAACCAGGCTCTTTAGTTGACATCATCCCCTCCGCGTCTCTCCGGATGCCAGGATGTTGACTCAAGAGAGCCACAGGGCAGAACTTCTGTTTGAAATGTCAGAGGCAGGAAAGCACCAGAGATCAATCCGTGCCCTGTGTCACATGCACACACAAAAACACACTCTAAATCGAGACAAAAGGACAACAGATGAGGGGAAAAAATAAATGAGGCTCCCTCCGGCCTCTTTCATGGAGAACTCGCTTTTTGCGTTGACCCGGCACGCCACCCTTTCTATTAAAGACTTTGTTTTTGTAGAAGGCTTTGATCCTGGCTCCATAATCGTTTAGCCACAGTTGGTTGTTTCACACACACACCTTTTTTAACAGTATTATCACGGGCCAGCACATAATACTTTCACTGCAGCAACAAGTATTTTCATACGCAGGACCGTTCAATGACTTCTCTATTAATATTCAAGCACAGCCTCAGACTATAATAAATTGGGTTATGTCATTAGTGGGAAACGATATCTTGGTGTGTATTTGCCAAAGGGAGAGGAGTTTTAGGAGCGAGCGGCATCCTTCTGCGAGGCCATGTGTGTGGTGAAATCTGAATAGCTTTCCAAATTGACATGCAACGCTCGGATGATCGTTAATCATAATTGGACACATATTTGCATATTGCAGTGTCAGTGGCTTCGTCATTGGGATTGTTCATGCATTAGTGTTCATTTTTTAATGGCAATTAGTCTCCATCTCATGATTCATTTATAAAATACGCTGGATTTTTGAGCTCCATTAGTGGACGTCCAATGAATCAAGCGGCCAAGCGCAAAGAGATCCATCAGATATGACGGCTGTTTGCTGCTTTTAAGTCATCAGTGATTAGACGGATGAGAGACATGCTGAAGGAGGTAGCACATAGAGAGTTTTGCAGCAACTTCTAAAACACTACATAGTTGCATACGTGACTTTGTGAGGAAAATGGTAAAAAGATGAAGTGGTGAAGTGGCCGGAGCTCATTCAGCAGTGTGCATTGAAGCGTACTGTACAGTAAGCAGATTGGGTTGAATCTAGAAGTTAAATTAAATCACTGCAGGCTTTGTGAAGCTTCTAAAAAACTTTTGTAGGACAGAATGGGTTCATTAGGTATAGCATTTTACAAATTGCCAAATATAAGATTAGGCTGTTTTCTATTTATGTATTTTAAAGGGTAATTTATTCCTGTGATACCAAAGCTGAATTTTCACCAGTCATTACTCCAGTCTTCAGTGTCACATTGTCCTTTAAGTGTTACATTATCCCAAAGAAACATTTATTATTATTATTATTATTATGTTCATGTTGAAAACAGTTGCTGCTTAATATTTTTGTGGACACCGTCATACTTTTTTCTTCCAAAATGTTTTAATGAATAGACAATTCAAAAGAACAGTAATTATTTGAAGTCAGTAATTATTTGTCACTTTTTATCAATATAATGTGTCCTAGATTTAAAAAATAATAATAATAATAAAATGAGCTGAAAAAAAAAATTATACTGACCCCAAACTATTGAATGGTATGTGTATACGATTATATATATGATTATAATAAAGATTTAATTGCATTTTTGTAGTTGACTAGACATAATAGATTTGTGGTTGGCACATTTTCTCAGTTCAAAAATTAAATACAAAATGTTAATTTTGCACCTTAACAGCGCTACGCTATTGTGAGGTGAATCAAAAGTAGGTTCAGGAGTCCCAGAAGCAGCCTCTTGCTGTCTTAAGTATTAGCAGAATCATTTATCAAGTCTGGTGTGACCAACAACCCTATTGCTTCTTGAATTTAATTTATGAATTTGCAGTCAGGAATTGACTACGGGGGGGGGGGGGGGGGGGGGGGGGGGGGGGGGGGGGGGGGGGGGGGGGGGGGGGGGGGGGGGGGGGGGGGGGGGGGGGGGGGGGGGGGGGGGGGGGGGGGGGGGGGGGGTGTATGAGTTTGCAGTCAGGAATTGACTACAAAGGCTCATCATCACTGCAGCTGACGTTTAAGGGTCAGGAGATTCTCTCGAGTAACTCCACTCATGTTGGCTCCATTTCCATTTCACCACCTGACTTTCAGCCATCTGCAGCCACCCGCAAAACATCCTCATTTTATTTGCATCAGCACCCAGCCTTCTTCACATTTAGACAACCGTTTGTAAGCACCACGTGCAGGGCGTTAGCTGGGGATTTCCAGGGGAGCGAATTTGTGATGTGTTCCTGGGTGTGCGATGTTCAGGCTGACTGGCATTGTGACTCCCCTCTGAGCTCAGTGGGATACCGAGCCAAAGGCAATGTGCCATGATCCAGCAAGCTGCTCTGCTAGTCGGCTACTAATGTCTGTCTCACTTGGCCCAGACTGTAGTGCAAACATTTTGCCCAGATGAACATGAAAATCATGTGGGAATGTGAATGATTTGGTCGTTAGGTATCATCAGGATGTAATATGTAATATCTATGAAAGCTGTTTCAGCCATGGGATAGAATAAATAAATAAATAAATAAATAAATAAATAAATAAATCTCACAATAAGAGTTTATTTACATATTCAGACGTTTTTCTCTGAATTGCAAAAAGTCAGAATTTGCAAGATAAAAACAATATACAAACCCTCAGTTCTGCAAATTGAATTGTGGGTTTAAATATTATATGAAGGATTATATATAATTGCCACATAAATAAAAACGCCATTCTGAGAATTGCAAGAGGTTTATAACTCACAATTGCAAGAAAAAAGTCCTAAGCCTTTTTATTCCATGATCTGAAGGTCTGAATTTGAGATGAAGATGAACACTCAGAATTTAAACAATAAAAAGTCAGAATCAAATAGGAAAGAATCAGAAATGCTAAATGTAAACTCAAAATGAGTTGTGAGATGTAGGCTCAGAGTTATGAAAAAAAATAATAATAATTGCAAGACGAACTCACAATTGAGAGGAAAAGTCAGAATTTTGAGTTTATATATGACATTTCAATTTACTTATTTTTTTTCTCAGAATTCAGAGTTCATATCTCACAATTCGGACTTTGTCAGTATAAAAAAAGAAAAATATATATAATAATTTTATCCCTTGCCAGAAACAGGCTTCCATAAATATCTGACACTCACCGTGAATAAAAAAAAAAAAAAAAAAAAAAAAATACTTGTGTATCCATAGTGTATCCATAATCCCAAATTTAAAATAATACCTTACAATCATTAAAATTATATTAAAATTCTCATAAAGGATTATATAAAATGCTAAATGAGATCTTAAGATACCTTGAACATTAGTTTATATATAAAAAGCAAAAAAAAAAGTGACAAAGGTGTTAATATAAACTTGATAAGTTGATTTAAAATTATATTACAGCTCATATTACAGCTCATCATCTGAGCTGTACTGAAACATTCACACACAAAAAAAAAACAGCATTAAATGACACAAAGCAAAATGAGAGAAAAGAGCAGAGAGGGAAAAAATGGCAGTTTATTCTAGATATGACAGTGATATAAAGAAAGGTAATAAGAAAAATGGGGGGAGGGGGGTTGGAAAGGAAATTAGGATTACATTCCAAGGATTGAGTGGAAACACGAACCAATATAACGATCTAGATTGCAATCATGTACAGGTAGTATTAAAAACCGTCTGTGAATAGGACAGGATACATTAGCATATCTGCAACTTACTCCAACTTAGTTAAAGCTCTGTGAAACAACCCTTGTGAAATGGTGTAAGAAACCCAGCTGGAATAAAAGTGAAATACTATGAGGAAAACGAAGATGTGGCCAGCAGAAAGATAGAGAGATTCCCTACACAAGACAAACGGGTTATAGCTTTATTCATCATTTCAGCTTCTTCTTCTGTGGCTTTTGTATGGATCATTATGTTCTTGGGGAATGAAAGGTAGAGGGGTGAATAGACTGAGAGGTTGGGAAAGGCAGACAAAAAGGGGCTACAGAAGCATAATTATGACATCACATCTATTGAAGTGGACGAGGCGGTGTCTCGTTCAGCAGGTCAGAGCCAGTTTTGTCTCACTCTGCATATATTTCCACCTTCTAAAGCCTATATTACTTAAGTCTTTACACACTTTGGCCATGGAGAAAGCCTTGATCAAGGTGCTTTTGATTGCATTTAGTCCTTTTTTAAAATGAGTGCTATTGGATGGACGATATGAAATGGATCCGTCGTAGCGATCTGGTGTGTGAAATGAATGACAGAACTGGGGCACGATAACAGTTCTTATGCAATGTGAAGTTAATGTATTGTGTCTTGTTTCGCACTCACAGGCAGACCTGGGATGTTTCAACAAAATTCCAGATTGTTTTAACAGGTTTTGTATTTTTATGCCCTTCAAAAGCACATGAGGAGGTCACAGGTGCATCGGCGCGATAGTTTTGAGCGGGTGAACGCGAGAGATGCGAGACTCATTAAGATGTTGTCACGCTACGCGAGAGCTTCGTGCGAGCCTTTGACGGCACAGAGATTTAATCTGCGCTCACCTCCCTCTTATCCAGATGGGTTTCTCTTCTTTTTTCAACTCACAGGTCTGTGAAGTGCCATCTGTTTATCAGCAGTAAATAAGTTCTGAGTCATTCGTCAGTGACAGCCGTCCCAGCCGATCTCAGCCACAGGAAGCACTGCGCTTCATGGTGATTTAGAAAAAAATACTTCAGCATAATATGTCTGATGAGGTGTAAAGCCTGACCGTTGGTGGTATTAAAAAGTGCACATCAGTTCAGCTTGGAACTTTCATCTCCATTTCTTAGCTTTTCTTATTCTACGTCCTGTGAATTACAAGCAGTTTGTGTTGAATCACATCAACAACATAGTTCAGAAGTGTGATGAGTGTTTAAATGTTTGAGATTTTTAATTGCAGTTTTACTTTCAGGCAATTCTCACTAAAATAAACACACTCGCACTAGAATGAATTTTGTCAATTCAGTCGTTTCGCAACTTTTGAACACTGAATTTAACCTGAGAGTGTCATTCTAAACTTGTGTGAATCTGTCTATTCTATTCTATTCTATTATTCTATTCTATTCTATTCTATTCTATTCTATTCTATATTAGGTCAGGGTCTTAGAAGGAGATTATCAATGTTAATATTTCACGGTTGTTTTCTTTGAATTATGTATCTTTCGTGCCATTGAGATAAAATTAGTTGCTTAATATTTTAAATTAGTATTTTTTTTTAATTAGAGCTAAAGTGAATTGTTATTTTATTGTTATTTTTAGTATTATCTTTAATAGTATTATTTAAAATAATTATATATATACAGTATATAATTGTTTTAAGTTTATTTTATTTCAAGTAACATTTATTTTATTTTTAGTTAACTATAATAACCTTGGTCTGAAAAGAGTTTTACACATTCAATGGATCATTAGGTTTCTTTAAATACCACACCTTTTGTTTCTCTTTTAAAGATACTCCACTCTTAAAGTTTTAAGTCAGCCTTTTTTCTCCAAAAACTGCAATGTACTGTGTATTAATGCAATGTACTTTATTAATTGCAGCTTTGTTGGAATGACATACTTCTGAGCCATTATTTGAAGCCTGAGATAGCAAGAGTCATTTATACAGAGAGGCAATGCACCATGGGTAAATGACTGCAGCACGGGCCTCCTGGGCTTTATGTGAAACAGATGGATGAGTTTTATTAAGCATGTGGTACTTAACACTGCGCTGAGTGGGATTTCAATAAAGGAAATAAATGTTAGCATTAACAGCACCTCCCTGTGTAATGTGCCATCATGGCTTTCCAGTAGGGTTGACTTATTTTAACAAATGCTTGTTGTCTTGGATTTATGGATATTGGGCTTTTGGTCTGGAGAAGGTTTATTTCCCATATGATGAGTAGGTGGTGTTTGATAGAGATAAAACTGTTTCAACCAGTCTGAAAATTTGTTTTGATACATTTATACCATTTCCTCTGTGTCAGAAAAACCAGGTGTCTATATAACACTTTTGTGCCCATTTCTTTAGCTTATGTATTATTCATGCAGTGCTTGCATGGTATTTCTTCTGAAATATCTCTGAAATAACCTTGGCTTCTCTTAAAACTAAATTTCAGGAATTTGTTTTTGTTCGCTGTCTTTCACAATCTCTAAAGAAAACTATTGTATATAATATAAGTAAACTTTATAAGGAAAGCACATTTTGAATAAAAATGCTGACAATGGGGATTTCTGGTATGTGTCTTTCCCCTTACAACTTAAATACTTTATTCTTAAATATAGCCACTGGAATTTGAGAAAATAAACTTGTTTCTTTTCACACTATCTATAAATAATGTAATTTTGTGTAAGTAAATAAACGAATGCATAAATAAAATAGTTCATCTGACATTTTTAATATTTGAACATTGGAATTTGTCTTGTAAAAGCTAATTTCACAGCTAGTATTTTATGTTCATAAAATTTTTTACAGCTTGATTAGAAATGACTCACAATATAAATGTTCAGCTCACAACAGATATTTACTTTGACATGGTTTTTAACATGCAATTATTCATAGTTTTGGATCAATGTTTGTAATATATTTTAAGATTAAAAGTATAATCTTATATTTTAAGATTAAAAGATTAAGTATCCAACTATGTGAAGTATCCAAATCGTGATATATAGTGATATTAATATAAATCAGCCCTTGGGACAATAAATAAATCAAAAAACCTTCCTTTCTGTCTCACTCTTTTTCTTTTTCTCTCACTTCATATTCTGGTTAAGGACATGGCCTTGAAGGAAAGGTGATGTGGGTGTTAATTGACATTTGCATGTTTTCTTTCAGTATTACCTTTGAAAAGTGACTGAAACTTGACATTTATTTAGACTAGCACCTATCAAGGAGAGTCAATGCTCTTTCATGAAGCCTTTATCATTGTTTCAGGACCCTCCCCTGAAGAAGGCCTTACACAGGAAGAAGTGTAAATAAACAAAAGGATATTTTAGTCTTATAGATCACCGGTCAATCATGAGCAATAATTAACTTTTTGTACTGATTGACTTTAGTGTTTGAAATGTCAATGATGAACTGCGAGACTCTTTTGAGGTGACACCATGACTTCAATACAATGATTGGTGGATAAGATCTTAATTACTCCATTTTACCAGTTAATTTACAACGTAACCGCTCATTAAAAGTATGTGGTGCTTTTCAGTGCATATTGACAGCATCTAACCAGCACTAAAGCAGTCATGGAACAATTACTTGTTCTTCAATTAAGCCACTTAAGCTCTTATCACGACTGTACTCCCTCTATCCTGAAGCTCTACTGACTGTTCCCAACCATGTTCTTATGTGTCCACAGACTCTTCCAACCACGCAGTATGAGCTAGAGATTGTGGCAAAGGACATGGCAGGAAGTGAAGTGGGACTGACAGGAACTGCAACAGCCACCATCACCATCACAGACAGGAACGACCACGCACCTGAGTTTACACACTCACTGGTAGGAGGAACCTTTTTTCTTTCTTCCTTTCTTAATGTTATTCATTGACTATTCATGACCTGCTCCATATTTTCAGTCGTTGTGACCCAGAAACACATTGAGTTTCATACACTGAATGAAAAAGTGTCAGCGTTCTAATAATAGTTGTTACGTTTCTACTCCAAACTGGATATAATAATTAAAATGGCTGTCATAAACTTGTTTTTGAAAAAAAAGGGAACTAAATATTTCAAACAATTTTCGGACTATTTTTAGATGAAATTATACGATTTGTTCAAACAAAAATGTATTGCAAAAAAGTATTTCATGCTCACAAAGGCTGCATATATTTGTTTAAAAATACAGTAAAAACAGTAATATTGTGAAACATTACAAATTAAAATAACTATTTCATTTTAACATATTTTAAAAATGATTTTGATTGTGGCAAAGCAGAATTTTATATTTTATATTTTATATTATATATTATTATTATTATTATTATTATTATTATTATTATTATTATCTATGTTGAAAACAGTTGTTATACTTAATATTTTGATTAGATAAGAGAAGAGCAAATATATTTTGCTCCACAAATGGCTCAATGCAACTTCTGACTCAAAATAATAAAGCATGTCACATATATTCATTGATGCTTTAATATTGCAGAACTGCTCTATTGACTAATCAGCATCCATGATTATATCACTATCATTTTTATAACTGAACAATCAACCCTATAAAAAAGCTGACTATTGTACTAGTCACTTTCTTTTGAAATGATTTATAGTGGTTTGAAGCAGCTTGCAGTCCTTTACCATGAAGACAAACACCCAAACTTCTCAGTCCAGAAGGCCTTCACCAATCATTTCCAGTTGTCAATCACTCAAATCACGTGTTTACACACAGAAGCCCTCCCTGCTCAGCCAGGGCCTCAGCTTTTCACTCAGATACACTGACCTTGCCAGCAAAAGCCCTGAGCATCAATCACTCTAATCTCAGGTGCGCTGCAGTGACAGCTGTGATTCACAAATACTCACACACAAAGGTGATGGACTGGGTCCCTCTCGATCGCTTATCCTCCGCGACCTCCTGTTTGTGGTTTGAAGTGATTGTGTTATAATACTCAGGGCCTCCCCTGGCAATGATGGTCTGTCCGTCGAGGGAGTATATTGTTTGTGCGTGTATTGTTGTTGTAATCATAAGTATTGCTGGAGTTTTTTTAGCTGCACATTATAGCTATAGGCTATAAAATACACATTAGTCTTCTGCTAAACAGTCATAAACAGAGGCCACCACTGCCATTCAGCAGTATGAAACCCAGAGGGAAAGAAGACTGCACCTATGCTATGTGCAGACTTAAGCTGTGTGTCCATTTAAGTCCACCTGTGATGAATTTGTCAGAAAATGCTACACTTGCACTTTGCTAGCCAGCGGAGGGAAAACAACTATGCCAGGCTGATGCAGAGACACTTATTGTGAGCTGTATGGTTTTTTAGAGGAAGTGCCCTGGGCTGTTGTCAAATTCCTAGAGACTCACCCTCACTTGGCCCATTCCCAGGATACACTACTGTGCCAGGAAGAGGGGCTTTCTGACTGGTTGATGTGGCCACTCATTTGGGTTGCCTATTTAGAGTGGCTTTGACTATTGCTGCTGCCTTGCTTTAGGGTGTTCACTGTAAACACTAACAAGCTCAATATATGCAAATCATTTGCATAAAAAATAATTGCCTTAAAGTAGTTCAGTAATTTCTGTAAAAACAGTGTGCTCTTCATTTTGAATGAACTTCATTAACCGTCATTAACTAGTGGGTCTTTATTTATTTCAAATTTTAATGATAAGTGGAGATCATGGTTAGATTAGAAATTGGCTGTCATTAGACAAAACTCTTCTGTAAGCTGTTTAAATGAAAGCCAATATGCAGATTTTACTGTGTATAACATAGGGCTGTGTAAAGCCGGTCCCGTGATTAGTAGTAAATCTCCATCACCTGGTTTCAGATTGAGCGGCATACACTACACAGCGCTGTAGTCCACTGAGAATTAGGCAACATCGCATTCATAATCGCAGAGGAATCTCATTCGATTTCGAATGCGATATCGCCTAGCTTGTCAGTGAACTACGGCTCTGTGTAGTGAATCCCCCTCAATCTGAAAGCAGATGATGGTGAGTTACTACTAATCATGGACTGGCTTTACTGACGAGATGTGCATGACAAATGCATGCAATTAATTGCACAGCCCAAGTATAACATTCTAAATTTATATAACATTACTTCCTGAACCTATTTTCATAAAGTAAACATCTTGTTTTCTGCAAAGTCATCAGATCTGCATAGATAAAATTGATTTCAAATGAACTAAGGTTCACAATCAAAACTAATGACCATAATGGTGACTTATGAAACACTTATTTACTATAAAACAATATCAACAACATAAATAGAGCTACTACTTTAGATAGTGATATCTATGTGAACATTTCTAAGAGTATCTGTAATCTACATTCTCATGTCACTTTACCCTGCTCCTTAATGACAAATGTGTTTGTGTTCAGTATGTTTTTAACATCACTTTCCATTATAAATTTTCTCCTTTTACCAGTCTGAAAGGGTCTGAGTCAACTGTAGCACCTCCTCTTTGCACACACTTGAAAACACTCTTGACTGTGCTATGAAATTCTGCAGTAGGAAAGCCCACTGTCTCCTCACAGGTGCTTTTTGAGTGCAAGTCTCTGTTTTTGGCATCAGTCCACCCTACGAGACTAGAGAGCTGTAGTAGTGGATCAGCAGAATATCCCCTCCTCCTCCACTTAGACTGCTGTATCTGACAGACCTCAGTAAATATTCATGTAAAACAATTTTGAAAGTGCATTTTGAAATTTCTGTCCTTTTGAAAAATGCCTTAAGCCGAGTTCAGACTGCACGATTTTAGCCCAGTTTTTAGCTCGCCGACAGGTTTTGAGAAATCGCTGACAAATGCCCGAAATCACAGGCAAATCGGTGCTCATTCACGCGAGTGACAATAACTCAACTTGAATGAGAAAAAAAACCATCCTATATAATCGCCGATGAGTCGCCGACGCCCGTGAGATATTTGGCATGCTAAATATCTGGACTTGTTGGCGATTCAAAATCATGCTGTGTGAAAAGTGTTCTGACTGATAACTACCTCGGCGATGACCGACAGCCAATGAGAGAGCAAGATACAGAGCAGTGTGGAGTTCGGGGAGGAGTTATAGACCACAGTATCAGCAAGCATGGCTTCGTTTCAGAAAAAGGCTTTCTTATCGGTCTATTTGGACCCAAGAAATGGAAGACAAATTAATAGAAATTTGGCAGGAGCACCCGTGTCTGTTTGACATTTCATCTGAGCTATCCCAGTCTCACGTGAGAACTCCGGTCTTGCACGCGTGATATCGCGTTGTTTCCTTGTCACATCTCGCGTGTGTTTGGTTGTGAAACTTAGTTTGCGTGCCAGACAGAGTTGTCGGCGATTCTTCCTATTGTAAAGTCATGCAGTGTGAAACCTTCTGTCACCAATCCATCGTGCAGTGTGAACACAGCAGCGACTGAATGCTGGCCAAGATAGTCATGCAGTGTGAAAAGAACAGTGACCCGACTACTTTGAAAATCGTGCAGTCTGAACTCGGCTTTAGTTTGGTTTGCTGGTATTAGCCAACTGGTCTTCCGGCTAAACCACCCAACCTCAGGATTTAAGTGGATAGTTTTGGAAAAAAATGAAAAAAATCAATCACCATTTACTCACTCTCATGGCATTCAAACCTGTATGACTTCCTTTATTCTGTAGAATGCAGAAGAAATTTTGAGAAATTACATGTTACTTTCAGAGAATAAAAAACAAACTAAATTCCACCCCACAAATTCCTGAAAATCAGCATTAAAATAAATAAATAATACACTAAATACATTCAGCTTTTTACAGCACACACTGCTTCACCATTTATCATTCTGTGATAAAGCCCAGAATATTACTTGCCCCTGAAGTGAGATAATGTACTTCCTTATCTCCCACTAATTTTGCAAGAGAGCAAAAAACTCAAAATTATCAGAAACTCTAAATCTGTTCTTTTTAAATACAATTTCGAGAGAAAACGTGAGTAGAAAAACACGGCACCTTCTCACGTTTCCTCATTTTTTTCTTAATTAGCAGATGTTTCACTTTATACATTATCACAGGCTGGCATGTAGTCTTCCTCAGACAGATTTCAAGTATATGATCATTGCCACAGTTTATCAATTCTAGGTGGAACCATCTGGTAATTTATTCTAATTAGCTTGTCTAGTTCAATGGATGCATTTAAATAGTGTTATAAACAGGTTTACTTGTAGAATCCTCTTTCTATCTCTGCTCCAAAGTGAGACCCCACTTTAGTTCGTACTATTGTAAAACCAATACAACTCTTAATAAAAACTAACAGGCCTACACAATGAAGCTGTATTATTTATTTGCATCAGCGACACCGCTTCCCAGAGATCTTTTATTTAATATCTGGTTCTTTACATTGCAAATTGCTCTTCACAGTGAAAATCAATTGGAATTTAAACTACCCCATTGAGATCATATCCTCGATTGAACCAAGAAGATCAAGGAACGTAAGATCTGCAATTCCTTTTTTAATGACAAGCTGCCTGGGTTGCACTAAGGTTTTTTGGTTTTCCTTAGTTCATTTCATGTATTTAGCATCCGGGCCACCATTAAGCGTTTGTCTTCTAAAATAAATGTCTGCAGTCTGTGACAGGAGAATTATTGTCTGCCCAGAGATAATTCTGGTCAATGTATGGGGTCACGTAACAGTGTCCCGCAGCGGGAGTATTATTAGGATAATAGCAGACCTATCCACCCTCCCTCTATTATCTATGTCTCCCTGGGTCCCTCTGACTCATGCTCCCTGTTTCGGGATCTTGGAGCTATGGAGGGAGAGGCCAGAGGCTTTGCTAGTTGCCGCAGGTGGTATGTACATGCCCGCCCACCCTGGCACTTTGTGATAACTGGCATCTATTTCAGATGAACCCCTTCCAAGTGCTGCAGCAGCCACTGATCCGGCTTATCACGCCTGTCACTCAAGGAAAGTGACAGCTTATCTGAGCTGCCTCTCTTCCCTGCAGTGACAGCATGCCGCTGCCTCCGTCAAAATGCTAATGACATCAACAATGATGGCTACAAGTCCGCAACACGACAGTAACAGAAGTCGGCCCCGCTTTTGGGGGGCGACTCTGAACGGATGGCTGTTCTATTTGTACAATAGCCAATTGACTTTGCATTTACAAGGTCTCGTTCACAGCACACAGACGTGCTTGGGGTGTTTTTAAACATAGAAAAGGAATTCTAGTACTCACTGTGATTGACTGTGTTCCAAAATCTAGTGAGCTGCCTGTGTAGGCTGCCAAAGTCAACATAATTATGCTGCCTTCCGAGATATCTTGTTGTGGCTAAAGTTTAAGGCAGAATTGCATGTACCCTTTAAAAGAAGGCAATCCCAAAGTGCATTGAAAAAAGGTTAGTAAAAGGGAATGAGGGAAGTCTCCATTTATACAGTGCCTTCCAAAATTTGGAAATTATAGGGACCAATTCTCACTATTAGCATGCCTATTATTAACATATTGGCATACTGTATAAACTAGTAAAACTTAACTTAACAACTACCTTACTAACTATTAATAAGCTACAAATTAGGAGTTTGAGTCAAAAGTCATAGTTAATGGTTTGTTAATAGAAATAATTTAGACCTTGAAAGAAAGTTTGACCCAATAATCTTACTTGGTTTTAGAACAGAGCCATGGAAACTATTGGACCATATGTAGTAATTGGGCTGTAATCATTCTCACTATGATGGTTCTTGACCTTGGAAAGAGGAAATTAAGGAAGGACAGCCAAGATGTTCCCTATCACTCCTCACTACTCTGCTTTGAGACTTTGTTCATTATGTGCAAATAGAGCCATAGCTCAATCAATATTTTTATGGATTAAATCATTTGACTCCCACTCAGTTTTTTAGTTAATGAATGACCTTTTGGTTCTGCAAACAATCCTTCTTCATTATTAGTCTTAGCAAACTTTCTCAGTCTCTTGTTCAGTTTTTCCCCTCCGTTAGAAGAGCAGCTAATATTTCTAGATGCCAGTGCTGGTGTGAGGTGAACAGTATTGTTAACAACAGTATCAAAGTCAGTTTTAGCCTCCATATTATCTACTGTACGTTAATTTATGTCCCATTCCCTACTCTCTTAGCAAACCATTTCAGGAACCATCCATTGTCAATTCCCACAGCTACACCAGCAATTATTTATGGTCACGGATTCTTATTTCTGGATTTTATACTGTTTCTGCCTCATCTCTTCTCACTATTTTTTACAGTTCCTCTGCAGAATATTGAGTCTCAAACTGAAGTCATTTCTGAAAATGCCTTTCGGTTTTAATGATATTTATGTTCCATTAACAAGTGCTATGTATATGAATGGGTATATAAGTGCGTAATCCTATGAGGAATGTAACATGTCTTTGTCTTTGACAAATATAAATATATACAGTATATATTATTACCCATGGCAATTTTGACCCAAAAATTAGATAACTATGTTTGATAAGTAATCATAAACGGACTTTCTAATCCACAATGCACTACAAATATTGTCAAACACACGCTACAAAAATAACATTTTATAATAACATTTCTTAACACACATCATTAAACATTTAACAGATCATTAATTCATGTAAGATTAACACTTCAGTTACGAATTAGTATGCATAGAATATTCATATAAATTTATATTTGAACAGCTGATCTATTAAGCACAATATAATTATACAAAGTTTTATCTATGTATGTTTTGGACACTAATTTCATATTAATATCAAAGCACCACTATACATTATTTTTCCATGAAAATGAATAAGATAGCCATTCAATTAGAGCTTTAATTAATTTACTCAGAATATGCTAACACGTCATGTCAAGAGAAGGAAACCAGCTTCTAACACTGTGTAACCCTTTATCAAATCTGCAAAGTCATTTCAGCATATTTAGCGTGCATTAATATAAATTAATGTTTCTCATCAGTGTGTATGACAGGACTGAGCAGTCTTTCTGTTTGTATAATGAAAACACCAGACCACATTATAGTTGTTTAGCATATTTCATATTATGCTAATCTTTTCTTTGGAATCTCTTCATTTGCATTTCTGCGTTTTAAATTGTTTACAAAACATCTTCGTCTCACAATGCACCAGCTCACTTTGCCAGCTTGTTAGTTTTTTTTATTTATATATATATATTTTTTTTTATTTTTTATTTTTTTTTTTTTTGCATGTTTTGCGTTAGTGATTTTACTCATCATATGCTGCTTTTATACTACATCTGTTGCCATCTATATTTTCATATCCATCAAGAACAGACATATTCAGTTGAGGGATATTGACTGGATCATATTTTCATTTGTCACACAGTATGAGCTTGAGTACCTAGTATACATCAGTTAAGTAAGAGAGTTAAAAAGAACATTGCATAAAGCAAAAAAATAAAAAATAAAATAAATAATAAATCATCTTTTTTTAGGCAGTGAAACCCATGATTCTACTGACCTATAGGTGAGATACTGATATTTTGTCTCATTAAGGCACGTTTAAATCACTGATACAGAGTAAAAGTAACAGCAACCCTTTCTAGTACTAATATTCACTACTGAGAGAGTAAGAGAGTGAAAGATTTATTAACTATAATTTTCAAGTAGCAGATATTAGCATGTTTACAGTTCTGTTGTGGATGCTAAGTCAAAGCTTGTGAAGTGATGTGTGGGTTGTTTGCTTTCATTTGTCTCATGGTTTTCATTATTTGGTTCACTGAATGGTTGTTATATTTGAAAGCACTGTATTCAATATTTTGAATCAATTTGTGTCGAGCTTCTTATTGTTTGAGACTTTCAGTTACATTCGTAACTCTCATAACTTTATAGATTGAACCTTCAGCTCAAATTGGCACCAAGAAAGCATTTGAAAAAATGCTCTGGAATCAAAAACTACTCAGCAGAATTAGAAAAGCAGAGAACAATAGTTTATCCATCTTCACTTCATTAAAAAACACATGATGATCTTGTCAATTTTGTTGCTCAATCGGGACTTTAAGTGTGCTTGTTCTGATTTTGCAGCATTCATTTGAATGCAATTAACCAGACTTATACTAATTTCAGTTTCAAACTACAGTACATATCTGTATAGCGGTTGGAAAAGACCAGAAAAGACACCAGTTGATAACCATACACTTGATTTGATTAATTAAGTCATCATACTTTTATTCTTCTGCAGATGAATCTACAATGAGAGTTGCTGACCGGATGTTCATATTGCAACCTAGTTTTATGAATATTTAATAGATGGAAATAGTGGTCACATGTTTGGATGGTATTGTTGCTTAATACATAGGCCAGTTGTTAAAAAATACATTTATTCTCCAAAAAGACTGGATCATAAAAAAGTTTGTCTAAACACATTTTGCTGCAAGATTTTTTATACATTACTGAAATTACCTCATTATTTGGTAATGGAATTCAATTCATGTTTAAAAGAATGGTTAATGGAACCAAAACTTGAATCTGACTGAATCAAATGTTGAAATGCATTTGAGATGCAATCCCTTTTTATTTTAGCACACTGAAATATGCCTTCATTGGATCTGTTTGGAAAATAAATTATTTTTTTAAATTGTACTGTCACACACCATTACACACATATAAATGTAGTTTCTACCTAGTCAAATTATAACACTACATAAATAAATATAGCAACAAAATTGAGTGAAAAGGAATGATGTGGGAATGATTATCTTTATATTTTATCACTTATAAAAATAAACGACATTATGATTTCTCCCATTATCAAATGTAGTATTTATTTATTTATTTATTTATTTGAAATATTGTCACTTTTCAAACTGATTCAAATTGATACTGATAAACACTCATTTTTGTCACAAACTGCATCCCGTATAGATAAAAAACAATTCTGTCCGCTTAATAGAAGATGATTCATTTAACATTTCATCTTCAATCCTAAATGTTACACTACAAGTCATAACTCCAAGATTCTTTTATGAGTCCCATCTGTCCTGTGAAGTCCAGCTGGTAATTAATGAACTACAGAAGATACAGATACAGTTGTGCTCATAAATAAAATCATCTGTGTATGGCATTTTGTGAACATTCAGGGATTCTCATTTCATCTCAAAACACACATACACATGTCCTTAAGGATGAAGTAAATGAAGTAGCGTGTCAGTTATAGGCATTGCTGGATAACAGGAGGACAGACAAGTCTGTTATCTGTATGTAAAAATGTCTTCTTGCAAATCTGTCATATTAAGTAAGAAATGTGCAAATAAGCTCACAATTTGTGTACTATATGTCCTCATATATATGCAAGATTAGAATTAGCACATCTCAAATTATAGTGTATTTAAAATAGTATGATTAAGGTTCCTAAATGGTGTACAATAATTATGTAAATGTAAAAATTATAAACTAACGAATTGCATGCTAAGTTTATGTGGGAAAATTAACAATACTATATAACATGATGATCATGGTGGTTTTATGAATTATTATGTCACAATACTGATGTACTATCTTTTAACATGCTCAGAAGTTTGTACTTTTCTATCACAAGCAAAATGCATATTTACAGTGCATAGCAGAAGAAAACAAATTAGGATGCATCACTTCATTTTGCAGGTTTGGAATTTAGTTTAGTGTTTAGTTCGATCACTACTCTCACACACCTGTCTGCAATTTTCAAATGATCCTAAAAGACATTGATTTACAGGTTCAGGTGTGTTTGATTAGAGTTGAATCTAAACTCTGAAGAAAGGAAAATCTCCATAGGCAGGATTAAAACCCCTTGGCTGAGCAATATGCTTAATTAAATGTCTACACAATTCATTAGTCCACATATATTTTCTCTGGTTAAGAAAGTTTTGACTTAAGCATAATTCTTTAATTATTAATCCATTATTTTAAATCATTTACATAAGACCTGAAACCAAACTACTAGTGACGCAAGCTTGATTTAATGCATTGCAGAATTCCAAAATGTGTCAGACTGCCAATAATATAAGTCAACATTATTATTGGCAGTCTGACACATTTTGGAATTCAGACTTGTGTCTACAGTGACTTAAGTTATTCTACAGTGACTTAAGTTATGTGTCTACAGTGACTTAAGTTATTCAGACTTAAGTTATGCTAATATCTGCTTTAACACCCACCTTGGCAATGGTGGGTGTTAAAGCAGATATTAGCATAACTTAAGTCTTTTTAAAACTGTTAGCTTTGCATTTACAACCTCTCTTTAAAAGAATAGTTCAACCAAAAATAAAAATGTTTACTGATTACTCACTCTCGTGTTTTTGAGATATTTTTCTATTTCATTTTGTGTTTCACAGAACATAAGTATGTTTTACAGCGACATGAGGGTGAGTAAATGATTACAGTATTTTCATTTTGGGGTGAACTATGCCTTTAACATATTTTTCATATTTAGATCCATTCTTCAGACCTTCCCTCACAATCAGCATTAAAAATCTGGATGGCCCTTATTTATGTTTTTAGAATGTGTTACTGTAAGTTTTGGCAAAATAACCCATACTGTAGGGGTCTCTGGCTCCTGATGACTGTAGAACATCTCAGTCTGTCACTCTGAGAGGCTCTGAAGTGAAAGTGTGTGATTGAGGTTACCTGTGGCATTAAAAGGCACCTGTATCGTCTTCCACAGTCACATCAGGAGAGACTCATCTCACGACTCTCGCTCTCTGAAGGCTTCTGGAGTGCTTTCACCTTGAATGCGTTCCCAGTTTAGCTGAAGCAAAGTGTTAGTTTTTAGAATCTTGTTAAGCTGTGAAAACAGCGCGAAGGTTTTTTTCACATTCCCAGTTTTAGATGTGCAATTTGAGACGTGTAAGTCAGGCAGAGTTTCTCGAAAGGTCATGAATGTTGATTTGATTCCACGAACAGATGTCGAGACGAAGGGGGAGTTACAGTATCAGGTGTGAATTTTTTGAGCTATTTGTTACTAAAGCAGTAGCACAGCTCAAAACGAATCTCCAATGATGCCTTCACACTGCGCTACATTACTAATAATGAATGGCATGCCAAATAATCCCAGTCATTCTTGGCTTCCGGGTCTCACCACATCGGTGCCTCTGTAGAAAGTGATTTATCTTTATCTGGCCATACACTTTCTACCTTCCTCACTTTCCCTGTGTTCTGGTGATGGGGGGCTTTATAGGCGACATCTACCTCACACACACAAACCCACCCCGTTCCCTCAGTTTTGGGGTCTAGCCTCAGGGTTGATAACTTCTCTGTTTGTCACACTGCTGGTTGCATTGTGAACTCAGAGGGATTGAGGTCTTATCAGTGGTGTGGCAGGGCCAGGGTATCAGCAGCCAACAAAGATTGAATGCATCCATCTGACCGCTTCACTGCCCCAGATGATTAAATGAAACACGACCGGTCAGCGATGTGAAGATGCACAGCGTGAAGCTGTGTGGACATATTCGCGTCCCTCAGTAAACATTTGTGACAACCTTTGCTTAATTGTTTATTCCACACATGATAAAATCTTGGTTGATAGCAGGAGAGTATCTCTTGCCACTGTGATTTTGACAGTGATACCCCTGCAGGGCTCACTGTAGACACAAGCCTCTCATTGGAGCTGAAGTAATATGTAAGTGATGTAATCGCTTCGTGGCCTTCAGCAGACAGGTGCAATCTCGTCTCCTTCGAGACACCCACAGGTTTTAAAGACACGGTGAGCTGGGCTTGTGTTTTAGAAATGAAAAAATTAAATGGAGATCTATTTTCAAGAAAGGATGAAGCGTGGCTTATATGTAAGGCTGAGTTTTTTTTTTTCTTCTTTTTTTTTCTTCTCTCTCTCGTAAGGAATAAAATCACCGGGTTCTTTCTTTATATTACTAAATAAGATATTCTTATTGTGAGATGGGCCTTAGAAATGAAAAATCTATATTTTCAGGTGTAATAAAATGACTGAGGCTAGAAGTCACCACCTGCATCTACTGCCTGATATGTCTACAGCAGATTGTGGTAGCAGAACATTTTTACACCTGTGAAAAAGTGAGAAACTAAGTGTGAATGTTGTCAACGGAGATGTGCCTTCATGACATTAAGGATTTTCTTTACTGTTAATACTGGATGATTCACTACTGTGGCTCAAAAGCAATAAGCATTAATTTAGAGAGAGGGCCTAGTGGCAGTACTTCAGTTCCACGGGGGTTTAAACTACTTAGCTTCGCTTTCTAAACTTCTTTAATTCATCCAGCCACCCAGATCCAGCAGCATCCTCTTCAGGATGCTGATGACCTTTGCATCTCTACCCCTATACCCTCCCCACTGGACAGCTCTTATAAAGGGAGTGCATTCCTGAGGCATAGAAGGGGTGCTCACTTCACAAGCCACTAAACAGAAATGATAGCAGAGCTGATGGGGACCAAAGCTCATCTGGCCTTTCTAGGAACACTTCATCTCCCCAAATAGGCCTGTGACATTGGGTTGGATTGAGAAAGGACTATGGAGATTTGCAGTATTCTGAATGGAGTGGCTTTCCTCCAGTGACAAAACTGAACAAGAGCTGTTTCATTTAGGCTTAGCTTAAGCCTTATCTTTGACAGAGGGACAGAAAGAATGGTAGGAGAGAGGTGGATGTAAGACAGAGATTTTTCATGTACAAAACAAGGAAGTAAGGACTAAACAGGGATTGAATTGATCGCGGCTGTAGGTAGATCAGCGCTTCTTTCATTACTCAAGGTGGTGCGCAGTTAGCTGAAAACAATAGGCACCTGTCCCACTGGTGGTGTTAATCTCTGTAAACATAAGAGCCACAATTGTGAAGATCTAGTCAAAGCCTTAATTTCCAGTTAAATGAATTCATTTCTACAACCAGCAACTCCTCCACTGGTTATTCTGTTTTATTGGAAGAGACTGGAAAGAGAATTATTGATTTTGATTACAGACCGCAAATGCATGTCAATTTACATGCTATACAGTATGATGAATTCTAAAGTGTTGCTGTAATGTGTTTTCTTGGTTTTCAAACATTGGGAAATGTTTGACAGATCAAACAACCTGTTCTGTAGTTCCAGGCATCAGTGAATGAGGGATCAACTGGGGTGGTAGTGAACCTAACAGTGGATGACAGAGACGACCCCGCCACTGGAGCCTGGAGAGCCATCTACTCCATCATCAATGGAGATCCAAACCAGAACTTTGAGATACAGACCAACCTGGACAACAATGAAGGGATGCTGTCAGTGGTAAAGGTGTGCAATGTATTTTTCTGTTACTTGATTGCCTTTTACTGGTGAAGGCATTAAGATTGCCTTATGTGGCTTGAACCTATAAAATTTAGGTTATCAACTGAGACCTTAACCAATTAAACAAACAACTTACTAAGTGTTAATTGGTAACTAAAACTTTAAAAGTTCAAGGCCAAAAATGGCACATTCTTGAGCTGCTAATATAGGATTTGTAAGCAAGCCAGTAGTTTTAGGGTATGTATGCCTAATACTGCTCCTGGAGGGCCACTGTCCTGTACAGCAGAGGTCTTCAACCCTGCTCCTGGTGACCCACCATTATGCAGAGTTCAGCTCCAACCCTAATCAAACACACATGTACCAGCTAATTAAACTTTTCAGGATCACTTGAATGATACACATGCAGGTGTGCTGAAGCAGTTTGAAAATATATTTTGCAGAACAGTGGGTCCCCAGGAGCAGGGATGAAGACCTCTTCTGTAGAGTTTAGCTCCATCCCCAGTTAAACACACCTGAACCAGCTGTTCAAGGTCTTACTAGGCACAGAAGAATCTTCCAGGCAGGTGGGAAGAGGCAAGTTGGAGCTAAACTCTTAAGGACAGTGCCCTTCAGGACCAAGTTTGGACACCCCTGTCCTAAAGGGTCCACTTTCTGCAGAGCAATCTAATCCTGTTCCTGGAAGGCCAACATCCTGTAGAGTTTAGCTCCAACTTGCACCAACACAGTGTTCTAGAAGTGTCTAGTAATCACGAGGGCCTTGATTAGCTGTTTCTAGTGGCCAACCCAAATAAATCACATCTGAACCAGCTATTTAAGGCAGGGTTTCTCAAATCTTGCCCAGGAGGGCCAATGCACTGCAGAGTTTAGCTCCAACCCTGATCATACTCACCTACCTGTGATTTTCTAATGATTCTGGAGACATTAGAGATTAGCATACTCAGGTGTGTTTAATTAGGGCTAAACTCTGCAGGAAAATGGATTTCGTGGACCAGATTCGAGGATCCCTGATTCGAAGTCTTCATGATTACTAGAGACCTCAAGGCAGGTGTTTTAGAGCTAAACTCTGCAGGAAAGCAGCCCTCCAGGAGGAGGATTTTAAAAATATACCATGAGTTGCTTTTGACAAGAAAAAATTTACTTATTGAAAAATAATGGTAAAGAGTCATTTGTCTGGTATTCATTAATACTAATTGCTCTTACATAATTCCTTTTGTCTTTCTCAGCCTCTGGACTACGAAAGTTCAATGTTTCACACACTGCTGATAAAAGTGGAAAACGAAGACCCTCTGGTTCCTGATGTTGTGTATGGCCCCAGCTCTACAGCGACAGTTTACATTACAGTTATGGATGTGAATGAAGGACCGGTGTTCTTCCCAGATCCTCTGGTTGTCATCAGAAGAGAAAATATTCCCGTTGGGAGCTTTGTTGCCATGCTGAACGCTTCTGACCCAGACTACCTACAAACGCAGAGCATAAGGTTGGTAAAGTATGACTATGGTCCTCAGTCTTTGTTTCTTTGGTCATATAATGCTGCAGAGACTGTTGGGTAGTCGTCAACTGAGATTTGTCTCAAAAGGTTGTGTCGAGGGCGCATCACTGGCACAAAGGGGAAGCTCATGTGCACCTTTCTGATTTATATAATTACAAATGGGACCAAGTGCACCATTTCCAGAGACAATAATGCTTATGTTCTGTTTCCGTTACACTGCTTCTGTGCTAGACATGGGAGGGATAACTTTTACAAACACTGAAGCAAATGTCAAATACACATACACATACATTCTCATTGGATTCTGACAGGGTAGTTTGCGATGACAGCACAAACTAATCAAGGCCTTGGACTAGCAGGATAGCATGACCCCTGTCACTTAGACATGTCTCAGTATGGTTATTCTTGTCTTACAGTTCTTTGTCCTGCTTCCAGCATATTTGCTGTGTTCTCAGTTTTGTTTGACATGTGAGCGCACAGCTCTGCACGACAGAGTTTGACCATCTGTGCAGACATTCATCTTGCTGCCCAACTACACGATTGACCAAGTACTTGGAGCCGCTACCTCTAAAAAGATTATTAGAGACTTGTGACAGATCCTTACATTAATGTAGCTTTTAACTTTCCTTGAAGCCGAATTACCCTATCAATATGGTAATGCAAAATACAAAAATACAAAAATATTTGCATTTATGTATTTGACAGATGCTTTTATCCAAAGTGACTTACATTGCATTCAAGCTGTAAATTTTGTTTTTTCAGTTCTTGATCTCCCTGGGAATCAAACTCAGGATCTTGGTGCTTATAGCTCCATAAATGTTTGCGCTACAGGAAAGTTAATATTTTAAAATCAAAAATCAGCTGTGTGCGATTTCTCACACTCTCCTCTATCCCTCCTTTGTTCATTCCCTCAACCTTCTTTGCTGTAGATGTGGTGTGTACACATTTGCATTTGTTATGTGATCTCAGTGTAAGCTGTGCCATGCTTGTTCAGATCAGGAGAATTTAAACAGGCTCCTGTGATTCGTCATGTCCGCTTAGCATGTATGAAACTCACAGTATGAAACTCGGTGCGCCGCTGTGATCATGTGCTTTGCCATTATTACCGCTCCATCCTGCTAGTTAGAGCGAGCCCTCCTCATCACAAACCATATGAGCTCTCTCCCTTCTCTTTCTCATTCTGTCCTCTCTTCATTCTTTATCTCTTCTATATCTGTCCTCTCACTGCCTGCCTCACCTCTTTTGATCTCCTTTTGCCAGTAAAAGGCTCTTTGAAGTACCATAGCTTTCACCTGAGGCTATAAGTGGCAGAACTGAGTAGGAAAAAAAAGAACACGCTGCAGCAAAAATTAAAAGGAAAGACAGATGGAAAGCTTGAGAGAAGCTGTCTGTCTGTATGACGGTATGTCTGTCTGTCTTGTTTTTCTATCTAGTGTTCTATCATCTTTTTGTGTGTTTATCTGTTAGTAAATCTGTCTATCTGTCTGTCTATCGGTCATTCTATATATCTGTCTGTCTGTCTGTCTGTCAGTCAGTTGGTCAGCCTATCCTATATTCTCTTTAACAGAGTTCTTATGTGACATTTATTTCTTTTAAGGCTTATATTAGCAGAAGCTGTCCCAAAGATTGTCCCCTAGCAAGGGCAAAGAGTGCAAAAGAAAGTGAAACCCCATTGATCTGTCTTTCTAATTGTCCCATGGTACTTTTTAAGGACTGCATTGTAAAAGATATGCAATCAGGTGTCCTTGATAAAAGACGAGAATTAAAATGGCTGCAGAATTAGTAGACTTATCAAGAACTACAGATTGTGGAATTGTTATTGTGAACAACAGGAGTATTATAGCCATTATAGGCCTATGATTTGAAGCCTAAAGAAATGCTGTTAAAAGATCAAGTTAAATAAAAACTGTTGTAATTGTTTCTATAGTATTAGTTTTTATTTTGAAAAAATTTAGGAGTGGTTCTGCTTCTAAGAGAAAAGAAAACACCAATTGTTAGGTCTTGTTTGATGTCTGATTCTATTCCTTTTAATTTATCCTCTAATTTAGTTTGAATATTCTCGATTTTCTTTTGAACTGACAGAAATGGCAACGATTTTTCCATACAGACATATTGTTCTCTGGATTTATCATAAAAAGCTTGTACAGGAACCATAATGCATAAGAGTGCTTTTCACATCCTGCCAGTTTTATCTCTCTATTGATAAAAGATAAAAGGAAAATGGTCTATAGGGATTTGTTTATTAGAGTTTGTTTGTTTGCTATTTATCGATTTAGTCTTTTTGGTGAATTACAGAAAATTTCCAGATCCAAGAATGGTCTGATTGTTTAGGCTCTAATAGCAGTCCATACATTTAGCTTGATACTTTTGTGAAATAAAACACACTTCAGGATCATTATGCTTTTCAATGGCTCTTTTATTATAGACATGTTTGGAGCTCTCATTTGAGCTCAAATCAGTCTTTATCAGACGTTCCTCTGAGTGCAGACAAGGTTACGATTTTGGCGTCTCTGATGTGTTTGCTCAAAGGTTTTTAGCGTTTTCTTCTATCTCCACCCCTTTATTTAGCTCTGTCAGGCTTGTCAGGGTAAGGTGAGCTGTGCATCATTGCTAGCCTGAGGGAAATCACAAACACAGACACTATCAGAATTATGGGAAGGCTCGTTGGGTGCAAGCTCCCTCACCGCCACAGGTCGTTAGGAGTGAGGCTGAGGAGACGTCTGTGAAATACAATGGGTAGATTTTGTCAAATAGATTAAATTCTATTTGCATTAGCTTATGTTAACAAAGTTTTTGTTGTTGAAACAGTGGTTGCTTTCGCAAATACTACCACCAAGGTCTGGTCTTATACACAATGTTAAGTTTTTGTTTTTAAGTATATAATATTTACTAATACTTCCAACAATAACAATGACTGTTGTAAGTTTCTGTGTCATATTTTTATAACAACGATAGATACTACACTTCAGTCAGTCATTGTTATTTCTGGAAATACTAGTAGTTTGTAGTCCACATCTGCTTGTGTTAGTACTTTATTTATTTATTTATTTATTTTTTGGATGTTCAGCCTTTGGGTCTGAGAACAATTGAGGGTGCAAACTTTTTCATCTACCCATTACAATTTAGTCTTTTTTTTTTTTTTTTTTTTTTTTTTGCATGATTTTTCCATCTGTTCCATAAAAATAAATTAGTTATTGGATATTAGTATTCCTGAGCAAAACAAAGAGGATCTTTAATGAGCACCGTCATATCTCAGTCTGTATGGAATATTATAATAGCAGGTCTTGGGTAATGGTTGTTCCCCTGCTGAGTACCATCCACAGTCAAAATGTAGCGCTTTCACTTGGATCAGTGCAGAAATCCCAGTCCAACTCTGCTTCAAAGCTGTCTTTGAGTTGATCTTGCTCAAAAAAAAAAGGTTTCAGAACAGCCCTGTATACATAATTCTGAGTTTGTTCCTCCCTTTGGCTCTGCCGCAGTTTAAAACTCTGAGAAAAGGAGGAGAAAGACACTGAAAAGATGGCTGGAGCCTGTTTGTGTGGGGAATTTCCCCCATCTCTTTATATACTGCACAGTCAAGATCAAGACACCTCATTCCTGAAGAGACTTATTATTTACATATTCTACAGCTACTAGGAATTTGCTACAATGTGCTAGATATAAGATATATTTCTAACTGTAAAAAAATTGATAGAATGTAAACATTTACTATTTACTTTTTTAAATACACTACCATTTTAAAGTTTCAGAACTTTTTCTTTTTTTCTGACATTTATTAATAATTCAGTTTACTTTGAAATTAAATCACATCAAGGAAAAAAATAAACCGAACAAAACACAACCAATAAAATGTTGTAGATTAAAAAAATTCTTAAGGGAATCTTTGTGTAAAACAAATATAATTAAATTCTAAATGCATAAAACCAAGCCTCTAAATGTTTTTTTTTTCTTCTAGAATATCCTTTTTCATTCCGAAATACATCACATTATGGATTGTGAACAGCATTTCATGTTGACACTAACCCATTGCGTATTAATTTATTAAAAAGATAATTGTTTTTTAGATTTACTGCAGCTGAATTAATTCAAGGTCTTTTGTATGATTTTATGAGAAACCGTTTCAGTGCATGTTAAATGATGATTCACGATTAATTCTACACAGCATAACAATTCCTCATCCGACTCTTATATTAAATATCTATTCACATTTTAAAGCAGATTTGAGTGGTAATATTGTATTGGTTCACATTTATTTCTCTATATGCACGTTAGAGTTTTCGTAAGATAAATAAGCATGTTAATGGATGTGTCTTTGTCAGCAGTGAAAGCTGTTAAGTGATGCCACTGCTTTGGACACAGCTGTGTCTTCTGTGCTGATTTAGTGAAACACTCTCACACCTGCACTACCATGCTTGATATTTAATAAATGCTCATTTGTATATTACAGCCAATATGCTGGATGATATTTAAAGTGACTTTGTTTGTTTGTTCAGGGATGTTAAGTTGTTCCTGACATTGTTATTCACTCTTCAGTGCAGGCTGGGAAAGTTATAGTTGATAGTGACATGAGATGCAGAAATGTATTTCTTTCCTCTCGCCCTTTTGCTCTCCTGACCTACAGGATGTGACTGAGCTACTTCCTCCTTCATGGGATCTGCTTCCGTTGCACCCTTCTCTCATTAGTTGTTTTGGAACTGCAGTGCTCAGCAAGTACTAAAATATGACAGGCCATGTCTAGATGACAGGCCAGTTTTCTTCTCATTAGAGCAGAGGATCTCAACCTTTGTATCTTCAAGGTCACCTAATGTCAAAGGTCCCCTCTACAGGCTATTATTTTCCAAAGTAGAAGTTTAAACTAAAATAAGTTAATTTTGTTAGTGCATGTTTTTTTTAAGAAGACAAAATTAGATATTTACTGTAACTTAAACTCACTTGCTTTGCTCAGCTAGCCTAAAACTTATTAAAGGAAACATGGTTAAAAATCACTTGAGAAAAGTAATAAAACTAAATTTGCAAATATGTTTTAGATACGCTGAAATCTGCTGGCAGGACAAATGACAAATTGGTCAATTTAGTTTCCCAAGGTTCTGTGCTGCCAAAAAATGTTAAAATGAGAACTCAAAGTACATGTAAATGTACATGTTCTTGATTTACACCAGATATGTCTCTTTTTTTATGTAGAACTATACCTTCGTATTTAGAGGTTTTGGCTTTTTTTAATATAACATAAATTTGTTTTTAATGATTTTAAGACATCTTGCTGTCCCAGCTTGTGTAAGTGTAATAGGGTGTTGCTATGGTGTTGCAATGATACATAATCCATTTAGATGCAAAATGTTTTTGTAATTGCACTTGACTTGGTTGTTCCTATAGTGCATTATGTTGGTGCTGTGGGTTTGTATATGTTAATGTCTCTTTGTGTACATGTGGGCGAACCATTAATTAATCACCAGTGCTAAGTGAACTCTTTTGTAGAGTTAAGTTTAAGTTTGCTGTAATTTGTACGCGTTGATTAATCACCAGTAATTGTACGTGTGTGCACTGTTTATCTGGAGGTCCCTCTTCCTCTATTCAACAATGTAATACTGTAGTGTGGCTGTCTGTTTTAATTAACGACAACTCTGCTGCCTTCACATCTCAGGAAACTCAGAGGACAACAGCGACGCCTTATTCTACTGAGTTCCTGGAACTTAAAGATTGTCTTAAAAAATAAATAAATCAACTATGCGGCATTCAGAATAATCTCTTGTGAGCTGCACTGAGAGTTTGGTGACAGCGGAGGAGGGAAGAGTTTGGGCTGGTTCATGTCAGGTCTCGCTTACTCTGCAGTGGCTGCTCAAAAGAATAACTGCACTCAGAAAAACTGAATTAATTTTGGTAAATATGAAGACGCTTGGCCTCCTTGACTCCTTTCTTTATGGGAGTTAACCATTTCTCACACAGAAACAAGATACGGTTGGTTTATCTCATTAGTTCCACAGTGTCAGATATAATTCTAAGCTGGTTTCTTATCTTATTTCCTCGCACAGGGCCAGTGAAGTTCTCAGGATTGTTGTTTACATTTTATTGAAAGCTGATATGTCAAATAATTCAGATCCTGCAGATTTGCTTTATTCAACATTAAGAAGATCAGGCCCTTTCTTTCGGAACATGCTGCACAACTCCTTGTTCAAGCTCTTGTTCTGTCCAGGCTAGACTATTGCAACGCTCTCTTGGCAGGTCTTCCAGCCAGTTCTATCAAACCTTTACAATTAATCCAGAACGCGGCAGCAAGATTAATTTTTAATGAGCCGAAAAGAATACACGTCACATCTCTATTTATCAGTTTGCACTGGCTACCTATAGTTGCTCACATAAAATT
Organism: Cyprinus carpio; assembly: GCF_018340385.1. NCBI lineage: Eukaryota > Metazoa > Chordata > Actinopteri > Cypriniformes > Cyprinidae > Cyprinus > Cyprinus carpio. The sequence continues at coordinate 20,053,089 of NC_056614.1, read as the reverse complement.
CAAGGCATTGATGTTTGCATACAAAACCACCACTGGCTCTGCACCCCTTTACCTAAATCCATTACTTCATATTTATGTGCCCTCTAGAAGCTTGCGTTCTGCAAGTGAACGTCGCTTTATTGTGCCATCCCAAAGAAGCACAAAGTCACTTTTACGGACTTTTAAATTAAATGTTCCCTCCTGGTGGAATGACCTGCCCAACTCAATCAGAGCAGCTGAGTCCTTAGCCATCTTCAAGAATCGGCTTAAAACACATCTCTTCCATCTTTATTTGACCCTCTAACTTTTTCACTCACTATTCTAATTATATTTAAAAAAAAAAAAAAAAAAAATAAAAAAAATCTAACAACCTTTCTAATCTTTTTGTATTCTATCTATTTTCTTTTCATTTATTATACAATTATAAAAAAGACCTCCAACACTAGCTTGCTCCTATTCTTTTTCTATTCTATTTGTTTTCTTTTTATTTATTATATTATTTAAAAGCCCTTGCTGCGTATACTGTGTTTAGGCTAACTGAGACTTGTTATAGCACTTATATATCATCGCTCTTTTGTTGTTTTTGATTGCTTCCATTGTCCTCATTTGTAAGTCGCTTTGGATAAAAGCGTCTGCTAAATGACTAAATGTAAATGTAATTTAACATAGTGACATAGTGTATTTAATTTAAACAGTCTAGACCCAAGTGTTGATATTTGACCTCTGTTTTACAATAGAAAGGTTGTTGGTAAGAGATAGTACTTTTTTTTTACTTACTTTTGAGTGATTCCTTTTTGTATTGATAGTTTTTTTTATTTTTTTATTATTATTGGTAAATATGAATAAACTTAAATAAACATCTTGTTACTCAGTTATTTGCTACCCTTCAAATCTTTGGGGTCAATATGATTTTTTGAATTCAGTAAAAACAGTAATATTTGTATGTATGTATGTATAATTAAAAAAAAAAACATTTTCTATTTTACTTTCAAAATCTAATTAATTCCTGTGATTGCTGAATTTTCAGTCTTCATTATTACATGATCCTTCATAAATCATTCTAATATGCTATTAGACAATAATAATAATAATAATAATAATAATAAAAATTATATATATATATATATATATATATTATAAATTTTTTTATGGAAAATCTTTGATGAATAGAAATAATAGCATTTATTTAAAATAGAAATCTTTGGTACCAAGACTGTATTATTTTATAAGCAAACATGTCTTTACTGTTACTTATAAACAAGTTAATGCATCCTTTTCTGAATAAAAGTGTTTAAAAAAAATCACACTGGCCCTAGACTTTTGAATGGTAGTATACATACAGTACATTTTTCCTGCGCAGAATAGAGAACGTGATTAAAGTTCTTTCAGCCAATGGAATCACTATGGGGTCTGAGGGGAATAGGAATCTTTGAAGGGAAAGAAACTTGCACACTCTGAGTGTGTGCCGCAGGAAGCCATTTTGGCTCATTTTCATGCAAATTCATAAAATATAGGCTTGTCCTACGGAAATAGACAGACTGCAACAAAACAGTGTCTGATCTCTATTTCCTCTTGACATTAATAATGAGTAACGTGGTATTAGTCTAGGAAACAGTTGTGAGAGACAGCCATTATGCGGTTAAATAATTAATACTATCCAAAAGGTGCCAACAGGAAAGACTGTGAGTGGCAAGGCCTCTCTGAAGCATGGATAAATTGGTTTTCTCTGACTTAATTACAGGGTTATGATTTTCAACCGATGCAAAGAGCTGCTTTTTGTGCCTTATTATGATAATAAATTAGATTTTATGTATTGCATTGCTGAGGCATGATAATTTATGGAAATTAAGCCGACGTAGTGGTTCCTGTTACCTCGGTTATGCAGTTTAGTTATCAGGCAGGGAGCTCTTTAAAAAAAGTGTGAAAGAGATAGGGGATGGATCTGGGAGTGTGTGTGTAGTGTCCGTACGCTTGACTGCTGATACCACACAAAGAGCTTTGATGATTCTCACAGTCTTTGCTTAAGCTTACAGTAATCAAGTGAACGTTTGTCTGAACACATGCTCCTCAATCCTCAGTGGCTGAATAAACTTTGCACAGCTTGGCACATCTTTGCTTATGGAACTCTCCGTTGGAAACACCATTGTTCTAAGAGGTCCTAGCATCACGTCCTGTCCAGCTAAATTGCCTCCCTCTAACCAGGGGCTACTTAATCAGGTTCCAGGTGCTATTATGTACTTTTAAAATATTGAGATACTGGTACCACAGTAACAGCTCACACTTGTTTAAAACAGAAATTATGATTTAAAAAAAAAAATCTAATAATAACAAATGATATAACTGCATATATATAAATATTGTAATAATGCAATTGCTAACTTGATATAAGAATCATTTTACAGCATTTATTAACTTTGGTTAATGGTGTTAATTTCCATGTACTGTACACTGCTTTCTGCATCATTGAGACGGTAGGTGGCGACAAACTCAATGAGTGAGTCATTAACTACATTTACATGGACATTGGTAATCTAATTATTTTTCCTTATTCTAAATAAGACAATATTATGATTAAGGTGTTTACATGAGTTGCTTTTAGAATATTCCTTTCATTTTCCCGTTTTACATGTCAGTACAAAGATCAATTAATGGTACACGTCATTACATCCCCATGTGACGCCATCCAACGTCCCCTCCAGAATTTCACGTATAAACATTGTTATGATGCCATATACAGTTTTGGGTTTTTTTTTATTTTATTTTTTCGAGTGCAGTTAATTATTTGTCATGCTATATATGCAAACAGATGATGGCATTGTTAAAGCCATGCTCTTTTGTTTGCCGTCAAATGGTTGACCACTGCCATGTGTATCCTGTCGCAAAATGCGTTGAAAATTCCTATACGATGGTAATAGTGTGATTAAGGTATGTACATGTCTATACTGCACTTCGATAATGTAACTAAAATAGGAATACTCCACGTCTTAATTCGATTTCTGTTTAATTCGAATGTGACTTTAGCCCGATTAATGTAATCATAAATCTCTGTTTACATGGTAGATTCATAATCAGAGTATTGTCTTAATCGTAAAATCTGATTATTGTTGTCCATTCACTGTTTGTTTCTTGAAGACGACAACATTTTTTGCTGTGGCTTTGCTTGGAACTAATACTTCACAATATTAATGTTTTTATTGTATTTTTGATCAAATAAATGCAGCATTGGTGAGCATAAGAGACTGCTTTTAAAAACATTTTTAAAAGCATATAAAATATTAAAGTATATTTTAAATTATTGGAAATATAAATGGAGTTTATACTTTAAAATATAAGTAGCTTGCAACTTGACATGCTGCCTTTTGAAAGTTGATTCCCCAACCCTGGAGAAAGTAAGTGTGTGTGTGTGTGTGTGTATACTGAACCTGTGAAGCCTGTCAGAGGGTTAAACAAACAGAGTGAGATGAATGGACGGCGAGCGACAGTCTGAACTTTAACGAGGAGTTAATGGACAGGCTGGCAGAACGAACTGCACCCACAGAAGGGGTCTGATTCCCTCTGAGTCTGAACATGGCTGATTGATGGGCCTTCTCCCCCTGTTTATATTTTCCTGCCTCCCTGTCACATTTATTTCCTTTGTACAGCTCTTTCTGCCGATATGAAACCGAAATATCTGCAGGGGTGACAATGGCAATTTATTGCATACATGAGAGTGGAGGGAGAGTTTATGGCACAGCTGTTTTTCACCAACCTCTGCCTCTTCCTGCACTGATCTGGGGTCCGGCGGATGCACATGTGGGAGTTGAGTTCAGCTTAGCTAGTGGGAATGAATCCCACAGAGAGATGAACTTAGAACGAGAATGATGCTGAGTTTGGGAAAGGCCATGTCTTTCTCCCTCCATTTTTATTGTATCTTCACTCAGAAAGAGATGTCCGGTTGCAAACCACACTGCAATCGAATTTCAAGGGCTAAAAGTAATATCCAAATGTGTGCATCCATCCTATTTTACAAACACAGGACGATCAGCATTAGCGTAAGTGTGCCACTTGCTCGTCCCTGCAGATGTATGTTTTCTGATAAAGAGGCCTGTTTTTTGGGGCTATAGCATGAAAATCAGCTCAACGGAACAGCAAAAAGTGAGAACACATGAATATTTGAACAAGGTTTCACATCAAGTCTAAAGTTTCAGCACAAAAAAAGCTCAAGAATATGTGGGTGTTCTCTTTATTTACTTACAATTTCGTTTAATGCTGTTAGTGGCACAGACGTTGTACACTTTAAATCCACCTTTTATTATTTGCTTCTGTAACATGGATCTTTATTGGAGAAATTGTTGGTTTACTCCATTCACAGTTCAATGTGTGAGGCAGCATTGGTTTCTCCTCAAATAGATCCACTCCTGAGCACAGACCAGGAATAAAAAGAGCAGAATTTATGTACAAAGATGCCAGAATGACCCTCCTGCAGCAGAGAAGCTGTGTGCAGCTTTCCCCTGCTCTCTATTAGAAGGTAACGTGGAGAAAAGCCCCTCTGGCCTCCATGCCCTCGTAGTGATACAGAAGCATGAATATGCACCCCACCACAGGCCCTCTCCAGGCCTGACATATGAAAAAGTGGCTCAAGGAGAGGTATTTCTTACATTTTAGATTGTGGTGAAGTAGTGTTTTTTTGTTTGTTTGTTTGTTTTTTTGTGGGATGAAGGCCAGTGCCCTAACCTGGTGAAGTGAGCTTGTATGTTTGCTTGTGAGCAGTTGCTATTGTGTACTTGTGGCTGAAATAGAGGTTTTGTCATTAGGAACAGCAGCTGAATTTCATAAAATTCTTAGACTAGTCTTACAAGTAAGTCATCATTTTTATTTATTTATTTGTTTGTTTTCATGAAAACTGGCTATAACTTTTTTAAAGTCAGTTGCTATACATAAAAAAATTTTGAATCCAAAAAGTGAGATTGATTACCACTTGAATAAATGCTAGTTGGTCAGATTAGTTTATGCAGCCGGCCTCAGCTTTAAGGAACATTAGCACAGGGTTGTGCATGGACATCTAATGAATTATTAAACATGTGTCAAGTGACATGCTAAACACATACTGTATGCCATCATTTATTTATTTTATTTTATTTTATTTTTATCTTATTTTATTTTATTTATTTTTTATTAGATGAAACTATTATTTAATTTTAGCGAACATTTCATGTCATTTTTGTTTTATTCTGACTTAAATGGCATAATTTGAATCCACAAAAATATCCGTGTAATAGAAATATGTGTTTTAAATAATACAGTTAAATTCTTTCTAAAGCAATGTGCATTAGTCATTGTACTGATCATTACTACATCATTAATTTGTTTTTGTTTTGTTTTTTTCTCGTCATGTGTTTGTAAAAAGTATATTTTAATTAAAAGCATTTAATTATTGCAGTGATTCCAAGACTTTTTGTCAGCTGGACCCCAATGAACCTGTAAAATATTTACTTGAAGTACCCCTGAGATTATAAGTTAAAAGGATAGTTCAACCCAAAATGAAAATGCTGTCATTAATAACTCCCTTCATGTCATTTCTAACCTGTATACAGGATAGGAACAACATGAGGGTGCGTAAACGATGACAGAATTTTTATTTTTGAGTGAACTATCCCTTTAATATTTAAATTATTTAACTACACACTCTGATGTCAGTTAATGGTCACAGCATGCAGGTGAACAACTAAAATATTTAATATTTTTAGTAGCGTTAAATTTTATTTGTTTTATTTTCATTTTAATTTTTTTATGCTTGAAATCATTATTAGATTTTCATAAACTCACAAACTCCCTGCAGTTCCCTTACAAACTCCCAGGGATTTGCAAACCCTGAATTAACATTATGATGCTCATTTTCTGTCTATCTTTAATAAGATCTTTTATTACTGAGCATTTTCTTTAGCAATATTGTTGATGAGATTAACACTCCACACAAATGCAATTTTAAGTGGGTAGTTATTTCTGCATGCTTTTCCAGCATGTGTCTGAAACAATTGCTGTCAGAGACTGGAGCCCTGATAATGTAGCCAAAAAAATATCATGGTGCATAAAGCCAGAGACCCATGATGCTCTGCATCAGGATTAATGACCGAGCTATGCTCAAGACTGGCCACAAACTTACTTTTTTACTGACTAAATTGGATGCTGATGAAACTTTTGAGTCTTTTATCCTTTTGCTGTGGAGAAGGTCCGACCCAGATTCTTCTTTAGACATGCTGGCAAATCTTCGTTTCTAGTGTAAGCAGAATACTACAGACAACTTTGGCCAAAAAGGCAAGGACTTTGTTGTACCCTTAATCATGTTGTTGTAATTTGTGTCATAGTGTGACAACGTATGGAAATAAAAACGCCTACATCAGCCGAAGCTTTGATTATGGGTGAAAAGTCTTTGACAGCTTATTTATGGTCATTAGCATGTATCGTTATAGATAACATATTAATTTGCATAATGTGTTTTTAATGACACGCTAATGACATTGAGAGGAGGCTAATTGAGAGAAGCGCTGTGTGTAGATTAGAAAAAAAAGCATTGTTAATGAAAATTTTGTACAATACGCATGATCAAGCACCTAGGCCACACCCCCTTTGCAAACTTTAAGGCTGTCTGATTAATGGCTTTGTAGAAGGTCTGATAAACAGATTCAAGAAATGAAATATCAATTTGTTTTGTGTCAGTATGAATTGCCAGTTCATCTACTGTAAGTTTTTCAGAGTGTGCTGTCGAAAAGAAATGGAGGGTTGTCAGAGCCGTGAGGCTGAACAGCAGACAACACATGCAAAAAAAAAAAAAAATGGCCTTGACTTATGTAGGTGTGTGTGTGTGTGTGTGTGTGTGTGTGTTAATAGATCACCTGAACATTTACAGGCAAAGGCGTTGAAAACTACAAAAAAGGTTACAAAAAAAAGTCACCTGAAGATTTTTATTATTATTATAGTAGGCTATATAATTGCACTTTGAATTACACTTTGCTGGACATAAGACCATTGACTGCATTTACAGCCTTTGTGTCACACTCCAGGCTGGAAGAGAGTTCTCTAACAAATGCCAGCTGATTTTACAGGAGAATTACAAACTATCCTCTTGCACATCTGAGTCAGGATGTGATGTATTTGTACCCAGAGCAGCGTGATGATAATCTCATGCTAGTTTGTTTCTGAGGGCTTGCCTGCGTGAATCAGAGAACATTTCCCTGAGATGTGATAAAATGCTGATAAGCTAGAATTGCTTTGTGAAAGGTGCTTTTTTTGCTGTCGGAAGGGAGTGCAGTGGGGTACAATGGAGCTACTATAAAAGCTATCCTATTTTGAGTCTCAACTGGTGTCAAAATGTCTCAAAATGTACAGCTATCAAAAAAAAAAAAAAAAAAAGTATAAAGTATAATTGTATTGAAAGTTTTTTTTTTTTTAAGTTAGTTTAAAAACCATGTACTGTAAATATACTGCTGCTCAAGGAGAATTTTCTATTCATCAAAAACTCTTGAAGGGAAAAAGGTATTATGGGTTCCTCACAAAATATTAGACAGTACAAATGATTTGAGAATGTTACTTTACACCCAATCAGCAAATGAGAATAATTTCTGAAGGATCATGTGACACTGAAGACTGGAGTAATGAATATATATATATATGAAAAAATATGTTTTCTTATATATATATATTCTTTAAAAATATATTAAAATGTTTTAAAACAGTTCAATAAATTGTGATAGTATTTTACAATATTACCATATTTACTAGATTTTTGATCAAATGCAGGCTTGGTGAGCGTAAGAGACTTCGTTAAAAAAATCTTACCAAACCTAAACTTTTTGAACGGTACTGTATGTGTAAAATATTGTACAGTACATGCATATTTTACAAATCTTAATCCGATAGTAAGTTTGTCTTGAATATAAACTTACTAAACTTGTTATTATAGGAATACTCGTGGTATAGACTGACACATAAAGTCCACTCTTCATTTTCTAGTTCGGTTTTTGCTTTAGTGAGAACTGCAATTTTTTTAAACCGTTAAGAAGGGGGGTGGGGGTGTTGGTTGTGTGAATGTTTGTGTTCTTTTGGGAAAGGTATCGGAGTCAGCGAGAGGTTTCAGAAAAAATAAAAATCTCTGGTTTGAAAGAGTCTCTATGGGTTTCCTAAAAGCAGTAGAGCCAGAGAACTTGGCATTTCATTTGGTGTGTTTATTTATTTAGTCTGTAAATCAGCGACTCAATTCCAGATTTCAGCACTACTGTGACTGCGTTTATACAGTCGTACATACACACATGCTTAGGTGTTCTGGAGGTCATGTGCAAGATATCATCACATGGTTACCCAATTACAAAACAGCTCATTACTCTTAGAGGTGTTGCTGCAGGTCATTTATCACTCCTACATGTTTCAGGGGCTCTTCTTGCTCCATTTCTTCTTATTTCACTTTCAACTGACCTTCTTGATAACCCATCACCACTCTGTTGTGCTAATGCTTGAGGTCATGTTGCTTAATGGTTAAAAATCTGCTCTGGGAAAAAAAAGGTTGTAGGTTCGAGTGCCGCAAGGGGTAATACATGAACTGTCAGCATTGTGTTCTTAATCAAGACACTCGGTTAGTCCGAGGAGATTTGTCCTTGTAAAATGTGATCAAATAAACTGAAAGAGATTTTGAAATGCATTTTGGTGACCTTTAAAAGCAAGATTCATTCTAAAAGCTGCATGTGTAACTGTTAATGGTCATGTGTGACTTTCAGGTTCACTGTATTGAGAGACCCAGCAGACTGGCTGATCGTGAACCCCTTCAAAGGCAATGTCACCACCAGAGCCATACTGGACCGCGAGTCTCCACACGTTCACAACAACCAGTACACCGCTCTCTTCATGGCCACAGATAACGGTAGGACTTTTTGCATGGGACGTTATCCACCGAGGTCAAATGTGATGTAATAAGCTTTGATGTGAGGTAATGTGAGATGTGATTTAGTCACTCATCACTATGTTTACTGCGTAACAAATCACTCTTTCTGACATTTAGTGGGAAGATGTGGAAGATGAAGGTCAAAGAGCCTATCAAGAACATGCTGGGTCATATACAACCCTAAAATCTAAAGAGTGGCTGGCTTCCTGTGCTAATAATTGGCACTAAACCTTTTATAAATGACACAGACATTGCAAATACAAAGTGATTATTCTTTTGTCTCCTCAATTGCCGTCGAAACAATGCCAATATCACGGTGAGTCCTTTTTCTAAGGTTCTTTATGCAAGTCATCAGCCGTGCTTAAAACGGAGGTGCTGTGGCCACGGATTATTCTCTCGCCACAGGAAATTACACGCTTATACAGGTCAGAGAACACAGTCTTTGCATTAGTGCTCTCTGGGTAGTATAGTAATTTCTCCAACTTGGCATAAACATTTAATTAATCTCTGAAAGATTCACTTCTCAATGTCACATCATCTGACAGGGATACTCAGAGGTATTAGAGGAAGAAATGTTCCCCTTCTCTTTCTTTTCTCTCACTCTTTTTTGAATTGTTTGTTTGTCTGTAGAAGGAGGTGGGATGTGGCATTTGAGAGATGACAGATCCATTAAATGAAACAAGCCAATCAAAACACAATTCAGAAGTGCCCATATTTACAGCTTTTCAATATACAATTTCATACTGTGCAAATTCATATTCATACATCCTTTTAAGGAGGAGTGGGTAAAGGCTGAATGGAATAGCATACAACCATGCTACTCTTATTATTTTTACAGTGTGCATACTGTGTGTGGGATGCAGTATGCAAATGTGCATGCAATGCAAGACGCAAATGACCCACATTTGACAAATTGTGCAGTACACGGCAAACAGCGCACACTGCACTGTATATCTTAATATAGTGTGTTTGAACTACCATTTTCAGTGAGAATGGTTTGCCACAGCATTTATTTATTTATTCTTTTTATCATATCTTTCTTAAATCGTTATTTGTCTGGACTGACAAAAGTCAACATGAAACAGCATTTACAACCCATTTTACCTCTATAATTTGATATATTTCTGAGTGAAAGAAAATAAAAGTAGGATGGCAATTGATGTATTGGTTTAGATGGAGTTTGCAGTCAATTATTGATGCTAACAATTTCATTACTGTAATATACACAGTATACAGTATGCTGGCATCACTCTATTAGTATCTCTTTCTTTCCTCTTATTTTCTCTTCACAAATATTTTAGTCAACAAGGTCTGGATGAGATGTGTACATTTCATAATATGTATATCCAGCACTGTTGACTCTGAACAGGTCTTCCTGTCATCACCACCTTCCCCAATTCACAGTGTGTGTCTCTCTCTCTCTCTCTCTCTCTCTCTCTCTCTCTCTCTCTCTCTCTGATTTTGATGTTGATTTTTAGGCTAAATTGCTTTCTGTGATCGTGAGGAAAGCTAGATTGCAAGGCCAAAGAAATGCAAGTGGGTTTGTTTGCAATGGAGAGGATATCAAGACATGTGAACCAAAATGCAAATAACATATAAGAATGGCACAGCTCAGACATCAATCTTGAGTATATATGCAAATCTAAGTTTAACTTAAGATCGATAATGTTTTGATTTCATACTCGTAATAAGTTATTAATCATTGTTTGCCGAGGTTTTGAAAAGGTTACAGTGACTGCAGCTATGTGTCATATTTCAGAGTTGTTATTTGCATTGAGATGTAGACATTTCAGATGCAGACCAGAGGCTTATTTCAATAAATGTCAAATGCCCAAAAATAATGTTTGCTTTGAGGTCACTTCCTGCATTGTCTTTGTCTGTTTACTGGTTCAACTGAGCTCACTTTTTTATTTTCACCTATTTTAAGCACTGCTAAAGGGTAGTTCACCAAAAAAAGAAAATTATGTATTCAGAGAGATATATAGTCAGTCATTATTACAAAATAAATCAACCAAATATCCCAGTTGTGTAAAAATACTAAATATTAAAAAAGGTATCAGTAGTTTTCAAAGTTTCCAACCTAGAGTATTGTGCAATAATGATTAGTGTACGTTATTACAAAGAAAAAAACACATTTGTGTAGAAGTTAAATGAAAAATATTCATAAACATAATAAACAAAATATAAACATATTTTTTTAAGAAATTAATGTTTTTATTCAGCAAGAATGCATTAATTTGATTAAAGGAATACTCCAGCCCAAAAATGAAAATTTTGTCATTAATCATTAATAATCTTACCCCCATGTCGTTCCAAACCCATAAAATATTTTGGATGAAAACCGGGAGGCCTGTGACTGTCCCATAGACTGCCAAGTAAATAACTGTGTCAAGGTCCATAAAAGGTATGAAAGTCGTCGTCAGAATACTCCATCTGCCATCAGACATACAATCTGGGTTATGAAGCGATGGGAACACTTTTTGTAAGCAAAGAAAATAAAAATAACGACTTTATTCAATAATTCCTTTGTAAACAGTCTCCTCCTCTTCTGTATCATCCGCGCCACAAGGATGCAGAAGAGCATACGCAGCATACGGTGATATGGAAAGACACAGAGGGGACTGCTGACAAAGGAATTGTTGAATAAAGTCGTTATTTTTTGTTTTCTTCGCTTACAAAAATTGTTCCTGTCGCTTCATATAACCCAGATTGCACGTCTGATGGCAGATGGAGTATCCTGACAACGACTTTCTTACCATTTTTGGACCTTCACACAGTTATTTACTTGGCAGTCTAAGGGACAGTCACAGGCCTCCCGGGTTTCATCCAAAATATCTTAAATTTTTGTTTCAAAGATGAAAAGAGCATTTACAGGTTTGGAACGACATGGGGGTAAGTGATTAATGACAAAATTTTCATTTTGGGGCGGAGTATCCCTTTAAAGTGACAGTAGGGACATTCATAATATTTAAAAAAAAAATGTTTTACATAAATTCTGTTTTTTATTATTATTATTATTATTATTATTATTATTATTAATCAAATAATCCATACAATGGCTTTTTGTGGTGAACTGATTGAAATTTAAACATTTTATTCACTGAAAAACCTCCTTTCTTTACTTGGTGTATTCATAAGAGTTCAATATGGAAGTAGACATCTCTGATTTGTAATCAAATGATTCTTTTGAATCATCTTTTCACTGAATCACTTGATCAGTGTCTTAGTTAAGACCATGAAAATATGTTTTGAGCTGTCTCGATTACAACACTACATTTGATCCAGTTCAGAAAACCAGTCTAAATGATTTGGTTTTTGAGTTTAAGTCAATGAGACAAAGATAATCACTGAATAATGACTTAAAATTCTCCAAAGTTGTTGTATGGCTTTAGAAGACCTTGAATAGAACACACAAGACTTTTGGACCACTTTTATGATACTTCTATGCTGCTTTTATTCTTATGTTAGAGATTCGACCAACAAGTCCTCATTCACTTTTACTATATTTAAAATAGTGACCATGGTTTTTCTTTGAAAAGTATCCTTTTGTATTTCACATGACGAAACGTCATAAATGTTCAGGACAACATGAGAGTGAGTGAATGATGAAAATTTTTCATTTTTTGGACGAACTATCCCTTTTAATTTCTCTAAGTTAATTTAAGTCAGTAGAAAAGCTTGTCTTTCAAACTCTCATGTCAGTTGAAGAAAATCTCTCAGTCTAATATTTGTCTTTGATGTATATTATGCAGTGAGGCTTTGTATCAGCTCTTCAAACACGGTGCTTACATTATGCTTTCCTCCTTTTGTGTGGCTGTACGGATGTGTGTACAGTGCTGAATTTCATACCACCTGTGTTTCCCTCGTATCCCAGGCAGATCTAGTCTATCACAAACTCCCTATTCCTTGACAATCTGTCCGATGATTGCATGACATGAAAGTCACAGTGGTCACTAACAGGCTATCGATCTAGACTGGAGTCCCATGTCTTTATTTCAAGGGCTCAGATGAGTGTTGCCTCTCTCTCTCTCTGTCTGACCGCTGACCACAGAGAAGGCGAGAGTGCTGATTGAACAAGAATGATAGAAGGGAGAGGGAAAATGAGAAGATGCTGAACAGATAGAGGAGAGTGTAGATAAGACTGGGTGGAGAGTTATTATTTTGTGTGCTTGTAAACTGTTTTCTACCCTTGTGTGTTTACACATATGGCTGCATTTAAAGAAAAGATCACTAAGAAAAATTACTAAGATCATTTTCTTTCCTGATATCATTCGAACCCCGTATTAATTACTTCTTCTTTTTCTATAAAGCACATATACAGAATGTATTTTTATTGTTTAAGGTGGATGATGATTTTATGATACACACACACACACACACACACACACACACGAAGGCCTATATACCAAAATGTTTTCTTATTTTGACATTTTTGAGAAAATATGAACAGCTATAATAATGTGGGATTGCAGGAATGGTGCTTAGAGTGTGTGGGAAGAAAATCATTTTAAGTCCAGAACATAGACTACATTTCTGAGTTAGCAGTGGTTCTTCTGTGGTAGAAAAATCAGTCTTACCCACCTCTAACCTGCAGTTGAAATAAATGGATCCATTTTGCAGCTCCCAGTGTGTGAAGTTGCAGACTCACTGGAGTGGTGGGGAGCTGCTGTAGTGGAACACTTTTCTGAGCCTGGTGGGCTCAGTCTTGTCTGTCAGCCTGAGGTTAATGATTCAAGTCCTTACAACACCTGCTGGAGCTCGGCTCAGAAGCGTGGAGATGGAGGGGCTGCACTATTTCAACACTGGCAGAGGGTCCGTCGTTTAGAGGCCTTTTAATCAGTTGTTTCGGTGTGAGACACAGGAAAAGTTTCTTGTTCCTTCATTCCCCACTGTGCCAGCAGATGTACACCCATTCCATCACTTTTCAGGGTGTGTGTGTGTGTGTAATCCACCCACCATATTTATGTCCTGTTTCCTATGGAATTTTAGTTAGCTGCATAAACTTGTAAATATTACATATTTTCTATTGTTCATACAGCCCTTGCAAAATCTGTAAGATGTTTAGACAAATAAACCTTAAGTGACGTGAAATACAGCCAAGTATGGTGACCCATACTCAGAATTTGTGCTCAGCATTTAACCCATCCAAAGTACACAGACAAAGCACTGAACACACTCACACACACCGTAAACACACACCCTGAGCAGTGGGCAGCCATTTTTATGCTGCTGCGCCCGGGGAAAACCTATATATAATTATAAACCTATATAAAAATATTCTAATATTTTTTTTTAGAATGTAATTTATTCCCGTGACCATCAAGCCAAATTTTCAACAGCCATTTTTGTCTGGTCTTTAGTGTCACATGATCCTTCAGAAATCATTCTAATATACCTATGTGGTGCTCAGTTATTATTGGTATTCACTCAGATATTACTAATGGTATTATTATCAGTTTTTGCTGCTTATTTTTTTTGTAGAAATTTCAGGATTCTTTGATTTGAAAGTTCATAAGGACAGCATTTATTTGAAATATAAATATCTTGTAACGTTATAAATGCCTTTACTGTCACTTTGAATCAATTTAATGTGTCCTTCTGGATGGATGGATGGATGGATGGACGGATAGATAGATAGATATTGATTATAATAGAAGATATATATTAATTACATCAGTGAGTACTTAATGCAAATTTTATCATTCTTATTTTTCCAAATATTTTACAGATTCTGGGGTTTGTAAACTTATGAACAGAACTGTATAATATTCTGGCATAAGGCTAAAATTACATTTCCTTCTCAACTTGCTGCTTATTCAGTGATTTTGCTCCCTCCTTCACATGAAGCATGTGCCTTATTGATAGGCCTATGTAGGGCACATCTTCCTGCCCCTAGAAATTTCACCTGAAACATAAACACCATCAGATAGCTCAACACCACTCTTCTACAGAACAGCATGTGGTTGTCACATGCTGTGCTTTCATGTTATGTCACAGTTGCCCACGTCTTTGCATTTCATTTAAATACTCAACTGCTGATGTGCACTTGTCATTTAGGTGCAGGCAATGTATTATCAGGAATGTTGCTGTACAATATAAAAGGGTCTTTATGTATGCATGAGAAGTTTGCTCGGAGCATTAGCATATGCCTCTGAGACCTTTGAACATCCACATTGTAGAGAGAGGAACTGCATTCATCGCTCCAGTGCTACCAATCTAGCTCCAGGGCACTTGTTTGGATAACATGAAGTTTTCTACTATTCAGCCTCAACATCTGCCCTAGTTTTGTGTGGAGATTGAGACATGACATACAGCCAAGTATGGTGATCCATACTCAGAATTCGTGCTCTGCATTTAACCCATCCAAAGTGCACACACACACAGCAGTGAACACACCCAGAGCAGTGGGCAGCCATTTATGCTGCGGCGCCCGGGGAGCAGTTAGGGGTTTCGGTGCCTTGCTCAAGGGCACCTCAGTCGTGGTATAAGGGGTACCTTAGGGTTAGGAGTCAAACTCTCTAACCATTAAGCCACAACTTCCCCGTTGTTTAGTGCTTGCTAATCTAATGTAAAATTGTTGATATTGTTGTAGCCAGTGTATTAGAAATGGACAATCGTTCATCAAGGGCCTGACTAATAAAATTTTAAGAAAAAAAAAAAAAAGAAAGTTCTTACAGGGATAATTCACTCAAAAATCTAAATTTGGTCACCAAATAGTTTCTGGTCTCCACTGAACTCCATAGTTTTTTTAATTTATTTTTTTACATACTTTGGAAGTCAATGGAGACCAACAACTATTTGGTAAATATTAGTAATGCATCAAAAATGTTTGTTTGTTTGTTTGTTTGTTTGTTTGTTTGTTTGTTTGTGCAAGACATTAAGAACATTATCTGTC
The DNA here is from genome assembly GCF_018340385.1 of Cyprinus carpio. Classification (NCBI taxonomy): domain Eukaryota; kingdom Metazoa; phylum Chordata; class Actinopteri; order Cypriniformes; family Cyprinidae; genus Cyprinus; species Cyprinus carpio. Next base: position 20,037,304 of record NC_056614.1, on the reverse strand, counting down.
ATTGAAGAATTTACTTTCTGGAAATCATTTGGTTAACACACAGGAAAAGAAACATATACCAAAATATGTTGGTAGTTGTGTGTATGATGTTGCACATTTTATTTTTTTTAATGCTTAATATTTAAAAACAGGCCAAAAACTTTTTTTTTTTTTTTTAACGATTTTGTCTTTAGATCTATTATAAGAAGAAGATGAAAAGACAATAACATTCTTATTGGAAATATGCATATTCTATCTATCTGAGTCTAAGAAGAAGAAAAGACTAGAACATTCTTATTGGAAAATGCGTATTCTATCTATCTATTTGAGTCTAAGAAGAAAAGACTAGAACATTTTTATTGGAAATATGCATATTTTATCTATCTTAGTCTAAGAAGAAGAAAAGACTAGAACATTCTTATTGGAAATATGCATATTCTATCTATCTATTTGAGTCTAAGAATTTTATAATAATTTATTATCATTTATAATAGGAATGCTTTGTGAATGTGGTGAGCATCTTGTGACTGCAGTGCCATTCAGATAAACAAATATTTGTTGTGATTTTTTTTTTCTTTGAATTGTTAAGAGTTTCATTTTTATATATTTTTTTCCTTTACCAATCTCAGAGCAACAGTTAAGGGACGCCTGCAAATGTTTGCTTGTGGCACTATCTTGTCCATAATTGGTGCTCTCCAATTTAGACACTTTTCTTTTGGAGGAGAGCTCCAAGTGAGGGAAAGATGTCAGCGGAGAGGTGTTTCATTCCCTGCAGATACTCTCTGGCACTATACTTTGAAGTAGAATGAGGATTTTTAAAGTGGTACAAGGGGCCACAAGAGCTCTATCCATTTCTCCAGCCAGGATAATGACGTCGTAATGAGATCTACCCAGAAAGCCAAAGACATCATGGTTCTTGCCATCCACAGCTTTGGTTTCTCCACTGCTTCTCACTCTGCTCTCTCTTAAAAGTCAAAACAAGTCCATCTTTCCACCTCCTCTGGCTCTCAAGGGCTATATGATAAAAGGAGGCTCGACTCCTGTGAACTTTTGTGTTAAGACATGCTCTTTGAGTTTGAAGAGGTGCTTTACTGTGGAGAGAAACATGTAGGTGTTGCCTGTATATTTGTTTAGGGCTTGTGGAGAACAAGTGCTTTGGTTGGTTGCTTTACCAAGCTAATAAGACACAGGAAAACATGCCCCACACTCTCAAATTATCATCCATTTCTGCTGGGGTAAATTGACACTGATTGGTTTCTGCATACACTAGAGAATCTTTTTTTGTCTCTGGACTTTGAAGTCTGAAGTGCCGATGGAAGAACATTCGTATCTCTCTATTCGTAATGCAACTCCTGCCACGTCCACTTGTGTGGCTTTCAAGAGGGAAATAGAACTTAATCACGTTTACTCTCTTCGTACAAAAGTGGACTTTGATGTAAAGAACGATAACAGGCCCTGATTCATTACTATGTACTGATGAAAGGATGGTGTAGGCATTCTCAAAGCAGAGTTAGAGAGTTCCTTCACTCTAAGTTTCTCATTAAAAGGAACCCATGAGGCTAATGAGAAGCTTTTGTTCTAGAGGGACATGCAGGTTTAATCGGCTCTTCATTGTCAGGTTCCAGCTGAGCTTCCCGTGAAGCAAGAGGGCCTGACTTTAATTGCAGATCAATTTTCTCCCTTGTTAAGTTGACGGAGTGTCGACAGCTATATGTGGTCGTGTGTTGGATTGTTTCTCTACAGTCCCTCTAGAGCAGATTGAGAAATCAGAGGTTGCTGGAAGGGGAGCATGTCAGATTCCTCTTTCGAAGATTAAGTGCATGTCATGTTAATTGTTTTTCAATAGGTTATTACTCTGTAAAACTGTGCAGTATTCATAAGCCGTTTGAATATAACCTCCCTTGTGAGGTTGTTGATTTTATTGTTCTCACATCACCTTTTCATAACTTTTATTTTAAATAAATAGCACAAGCATACTGTTTTATACACACACACAAACACATACTGTTTAAAAGTTTGAGGTATAATGTATAATGTTACAAAAGATTTCAATATCAAGAATCCTAGAAAAGTAAATAAAGTTTTTTCCCCTGCTCAAAGAAAATAAAATCTATTTTTGAAGAATAGTATATGTATATATAAATCTACTGTGACATTTTGTGGTTGGCAAATGTTATTACAATATTCCATAGTTAATGTGATGTTCCACTAAAATGCACCTTGGGACCAGTTAGTGAAGTTATTTTTGAGAAACGCTGTACCATCATTTGTCATTCATTTTGTATCCAATGCAATGACGTTCTTAATGTGACTTTCAAAGTTTTCATGCATGTTTAAAAACTTTTTGTGGTCTCTCTACATCTAAAAATAGAGCATTTAAGAGCATTGATGAATTAAACTAAGCTTAGTATGCTTTTTTTTATTTTTTAAGAAATTTGCAAGTTAATGTGCCATTACAGTACGCTTGTGTAAGTGGTTTTATTCCTATAGGTCTTTGCACTGAAGCTATAAAATCTCAGCATGCCAAAGCAGAGTGAGAAAAGAGCCATCTGCTCGACTCCTGTGTGTCCTCTCAGAGTCTATCTCACTGCGTGACTACTGCAGTGAGCAACCACACACTCCACACCCCCACTGCGCCTTCCATTCTGACTCAGAGACCCTCCTAATTACATCCCATTCACATCCTTGAGCTCAACTCTGTCTTTATTGTTTCTTTTTTAAAGAGTTGTCTAAGAATTGTTAGCTGTTTAGCCCATTTTTCTAATAGTTCAACCGTTCTTATAATCATAGTCACGAAGTGAATCAGTCCACAAATTCTTTCTTTGTCTTTATCTTATACTTTTGCCACTAGCCTTAAGCTTCAGCAGAGATGGAGTAGCCAGAAAGCACCGGAAATCATTCATTTTCAATGAGAGCTGGTGATTTGAGACGCAGTGTGCAAAAGTGCCTGTAGGCGATGCGACAGAGTTGAGCAGAGTTTAACTCAAATGCACTTCCAATGGGAGAAAGTGGAGCTCAAGTGAGCCGCCACCTGATACAGATTGTTACTGCAGCTGGGTCAGTAGAGCATGGCAATAGCACAGCCAAAGGTCATGGCTGTCCAAGGAATGCAGGAAATGATAAAATGTATACTTTGTGTGCTGAAATGCTTTACATAAAAAGTCTAAATAAATGCATAAATGCACATCTGTGATTTTTTTTTTTTTTTTTTTTTTTTTACTTTTCTAAAGAACTAAAATTTGTTTACACACATTTAAGAGTTACATTTTTTCTGATTTCTGTGCGTTTAGGCATTTAGCAGATGCTTTTATCTAAAGTAACTTATGAATGAGGAACAGCAGAAGCAATTTATCAGAGTCAACAATGTTTGTAGTACACAATGCCAAGTAAAAGCTAAATTAGCTTGAGCTAACTAGAGCAAAAGTGAAATCCAGAAAAGTAGAGAAAGAGAAAACTACTTTATTAGTAGTTTATTATATATGTGTGTGTTTGAATAGGATCTGTTATAGGAAATGCCATTTGTTTCTGGTGAGACTGTGAACGGACAGTAACAGAGAGCGATACAGACAGAGAAACACTTGGTATTAGCCCAAGCTGCTGTAGTCAATTTGTCCGTCTTCCAGAGCAGCATCAGGTGGAACAGACGCTATGGGCCAGTGGGTCGGTGCCAAAATAAAGAAACTCACTGGACCAAGGTTCTGTCTTTGGAGTCTGAGGGGATGAGATAGAGTCCTGTACTGTCACAAAATCATTAATGCAGCCAACGGCATAATTTCTTGACACGTAACTCAAACTTCTCCTTAACACGGATTTTTTTTCTTGTGTGCTCACTGTTTTTCACTATTTTTTTATTTATTTGTCCACTAACAATGTCTTGCAGTTTATATTGGCATCACAGTAGAAAGCTGATTTTCACCATATTGTCATTTCCACTCTATTTCGAGTTGTTTTGTGTATCCTAAACATTTTCCTACTTTTTAAAACTTTTTCTGACTTCATTGATTTGCTAAGGCAAAATTGAATTATATTTTCACACTTTTTGAATAGTTTGATTGTAAATGGCACACTATAAAAAATAATCTGCTAACTTCATATTTAACTCATGTTTCATCTCAAGCGCTTATATTTTCTCCTGGGTAACCAAGTACATTCACTTAAAAATATATTACATATATAACACCCAAAATGTGGAACATTCATAATTTGCTTTGGTAGAAATAAAATGCATACTTTTTTATTTAAATGTAACCATTTAAAATTGTTTTACTAATTTTATATTGGTACTGTTCATATTTTTTGGTTGGATTTTCATATTTTCATAAGGCTAAAAATGTGACATTATTAACTTTGGAGAAGTAGCGAAAATAAATAAGATATTGCAAAACTTTTCCAAAAACCTTCTACTGTTACGCAAGGAAAAATAGGTTTAAATATGGTTGTTTTTGTAAAAAAAAAAAAAAAAAAAAAAAAAAAAAACATCCCCTAAGACTTTTGCAGTATGTAAAATGTAGGCTATTTACAGTCTGCAAGCTGTGTTTTAGCTAGCCATAAAATAGGAACAGTGTGCAAGGCCATAAAAAATGAAAAAAAATATTTTTTTAATACAGAGGGAAAAGACAAAGGACAGTTTTGCATCTGATTGCAAATCTGCTCACGAACAGCTGTGAGGCTGAAAAACTGTCTATCCTTTCCATATCACCAATGTTTAGTGATGCATTAGAAAGAAGTTTAGAGAAGAGGGAATTGGATCTCAGCAAAGTCAGACAAGATGTGAGCCTATATATATATCAGCGCACCATAACAAAGGAGAAAATAAATCACTCTCATTATGGTAGGGAAAGAAGACAGCATCTGAAACATCCAGTTCCATTACATGCTGCATATGTCATAGACATATTTATGCTAACAACCCTTTCTTATCCGTGTCTCATGAATATATTTTGTGTCAATGCTGCTTGTTAAACAAAGCAGTGGGTACTCAGCTATTCATGAAGTCTGCTATATATTTCCACTCACACTTACACCAAAAAAAACACATATTACACAGGTCACATCTTTCTAAAATAAAAAATATTAATAAATAAAAAACTGCAACATGAAGGGCTGCTGCTCATTTCTAAGACACTTTACGGTGCATCTAAACATGTGTAATAGGCCTTCAATGTGAGTTAGACGATGAGGGAGCTTTTACCACTGCCGAAGATAATTATGATGATGATGCTGATGAAGATGGTAAAGACTATGGAGCAATCGAGCAAGGGAATGTGGCTTTTTTTCTTAGTGAAGACAAACAACTTTAATGCTTTCTAACCATGTACAGCAGCCATGTGTAAATGGGGAGGATTTGCATTCCCTCTTGCATAGGTGTCTTCTCTCAGTCCCACAACACACACAGAAGAGCTTCATAAAGCCTGGCTGATGAAATTTGCTTGCTTAGGCGATGTATGAGTTTATCTTAATTTTTGCTTTGCTGGAAATGTACTGTAGAGTTAGAGAGATAGCATTTGCAGTTGTATTAGAGTCATATATTGAGTAATGAAGTTCTTGTACAAGTTATTTAATATCCATTTTCTTTTCTTTCTTTCTTTCTTTCTTTCTTTCTTTCTTTCTTTCTTTCTTTCTTTCTTTCTTTCTTTAGTCCTTACCATATTATTATTATTATTATTATTATTATTAATTAGTATATTTTTCATTATTTATTTATTTATATTTATGTATTCACTGATTTATGCATTCATTATTATTATTATTATTATTATTATTATTATATAGTGGGGACATAAAACATTGTTGAATTTGATGTGACACAAGGCTTTAATTTGATAAAAATAAATATAAATATATGGTAGACTCATTAATTGTATGCTTACATTAAAAAATGTAATTGCATTGTCAAACCAAGTAGCATTTATTTTAAGGAAAGAACAATAAACTTAACGCATTTTTAAAAGGTAAATAGACATAATTTAAATAGATAATTAAATTTAAATAAAATAATAAATAGATGAACATTTGTCTCAATATGCACAGTTATTCCCTTGTGCAAAGCTAAAATACATTCATAGTCGCATTTCAAAATATATTTGGAATAAATAGATGAACATTTGTCTCAATATGCACAGTTATTCCCTTGTGCAAAGCTAAAATACATTCATAGTCTTTGGGGAGAGAAAAAAAAATGCATTTCAAAATATATTTGGAGGTCAGTGGCAATATGTGGAATGTTTGTATTCACCAAACCAAAACTAATGATAATGAAGTTTCATATTGTTGCTGGAATATTGCTCATTTCAGAAAGATTGGAAGTGTTTGCGTTTCATCTTCTATTTAGATTAGATGCATTTCTGATCTGTCAAAATGTGAGAGACACAATATATTAATATAAACTAAAGTGTGTTTATGTAATGTCTTAATATTAACTTTATTACATTTGCCTTTATGTATAAACCTCACTTGAGTATGTATCGGTATGTTACATTAAATATGAATGCATCCAAAGGCCTTTTAAGTGTCTATATTTGTCACAAACGTGATCTCTCAACTGAACACTCTCAGTTCCAGGGAAATAATACAATAACATGCTACCAGATACAGTATTTCACAGTTACTGATCTACTGACAAACAGAGCCTATTTTCATGTTTATTTATAAAAAGTTGACAAGAAAGACTTTAACTGCTGCCCTTTTGCACTTAAAGGAATAGTTCACCCAAAAATTAACACGTGTTGAAATTTTTATCACCCTTAGGGCAACCAAGATGTAGATTAATTAGTTTCTTCATTGGAAAAGATTTGGAGAAATTTAGCATTACATTATTTGCTTGCCATTGGATCCTCTGCGGTGAATGGGTGCCGTCAGAATGAGAGTCCAAACCACTGATAATAATCTACAAGTGGTCCACACAACTCCAGTCCATCAATTAACATCTTGTGAATTAAAAAGCGGTGTTTGTAAGAAGCAAATCCATAATTAAGAGGGGTTTTTTTAATTCAGACAGTTGCTTCTGACTAAAATGTGAGTCCTCTGTTCATAATATTGCTTTCTCCAGTGAAAATGTCATCTTGTCTGAATCGGGAGAGAAATATGCACAGATCAAGCACCATTTACAAATGAAAATGGTCCAAAATAGTTGTAAACAAATATGTCTGTTGATTTTGATTTGAGTTGACAACAAGGGATAGAATTTGTCTCTGGAGGAAGCATTATTATGGATTATAGACTGGTATTTTGGCCATAATCAGGTTGAAATGCATTAATGGTGTATTTGTTTCATACAAACACACTGTTTGTTTTACTTCTCAATATATTAACTGATGGACTGGAGTTGTATGGATTACTTGTGGATTATTGTGATGTTTTATCAGCTGTTTGGACTCTCATTCTGACGGCACCCATTCACTGCAAAGGATCCACTGGTGAGCAAGTAATGCTAAATTTCTACAAAACTGTTCCAATGAAGAGACAAACTCATCTGCATCTTGGATGGCCTGAGGGTGAGTACATTTTCAGGAAATGTTTGGGTGAACTGTTCCTTTATGGGCTGAAATATTACTTTGAATCACATCAGCTCATGCTCTGCAAGGTGTCCGAGGCCCCTTAAATCCCCCTTGAATATTCTAGTGTCTCCCCTGCATGCTTCTGGGATTTTTATCTGATCTTGTTGTTCAGTTTAGAAAGCGGTTAATAGCTGTTGTTATGAGCAGAAACCTAATCTATATTCAGTCACTACCATATACCAAAACAGCTGTATTTATGTAACAATTGCCTTGAGCTTTGGCGTCTTTCAGTCGCAGGTTTGCTCATTGGTGTTGGAAGCGAAGCAGTGGACATACTGTATTTACTAATGCACACACAAGCCACATCTAAATGTTTTAAGAGTTCATGATTTATAAATCAGATAGCTGTTATCGCTCATGGCAGGACATGTTTACTTCTGTGAAGTATGCTGAGAAGTCTGCTGCTTTAATGGTGTTAGGCAAGACAGTATGCTTTTGTCCACAGACACGCGTTCTTTTTCATATTGTGAAATGGCTTGTTACATACTTGACAATCTTTTTGAACAGAAAATCAATAAAACATGGCAAGGACGTCATTGTTCTACCTCTAAACGCTGTTCTGCAGAGGTATTTTAGAGACGCAATTGGAACAAACCTGATTTCTTTTTCTACTGAGACATTACTTGCCCCAATGTTTTGACACCGTGCCTTTTCTTCCCTTTGAGGCCTGAGCATTCCTGGCAGTACGAGGACAAAATCATTCTGTAATTACTGATCCTGTCATCGGATGTTAATTGCGAGTGACCTCCAGGGCTGTTTATAATTATGCAGTCCTGCAATAACTGCTAATCTCCTAGAAACAGAATATTTCATAAGCCTTGAATAATGTATTTTTTTGTCTGTGCACTATTCAATAAAGTGCAATCTGATACAAAATGAGGCGAGAAAATTGTTGTTACTCCAAGTCAGAAACTGAATGTTTTGATTTGCGGTTGTTTTTTGTTTGTTTGTTTTTTGTATAGACATTGATTGCTGTTGTCTGTTTTTCTGATGCATCCAGTCTGACCTTTTTTTGTTTTGTTTGTGGCTCTGGCTGTAAGAAGTCTTTAACCCACTTTGCTTTACAGTAACAGTCATTCGGTGTGAGATGCATGAGTGTTAAGCACAATCCTCCTGTGCTTTTAAAAGACAGCTATTGATTTGGCTTATAGAGCCAGAAAGCTTTAGTCTGCCAAAGGACTTTCATGTGATTGTGAAAATCAAAAGTGACCAATTTACTTTCTTAATGCTCTCTGCTGATCTTTATGGAAGCTTGTTTCCTTTTTTACAGTAAACTATAGAAAAGTAAATGTGAGATTAAAGTTTAAAGAAATGCATGTTTATATTTATTTATTTTATTTTTTAACTAAAACTATTACAATTTCTGAAAATTAAAAAAACAATTGAAACTAAATTAATTAAATTTGAGGTACTAATTGCTAAAACTTAAATAAAAGTAAATTTAAACTAAAGAGGCATGCTACAAACACTAATAAAAATGACAATACTGCCCTACAAAGCAAAAGGGCAGTAACTGCATTTTTGGTCAAAAATTAGTTATTGTCATTTTCATGACATTCAAGGCATCCTTTGTTATGTGACAAAACATCTTATAAAAATATAAAGTAGCATAACAGCAACATGTCCAATAATCTACCTACAACTACTTAGGCTGGATGACAGGATAACTTTTAAGTCATTTTTCTCAGTTCTGCACTCTGCGTAGTTACTGCCTTTTTGCTTTGTAGGGCAGAATAGCAATTAACAAAATTACTAAAATTAAAAATAATCAAATTAAAAATATCTAAATACTGCAATACTAAAACTTCTAAAACTGCTGGTCCTGCCCTACTTTATTCTTTTTAACTCTGTTTTTGTCTCACTAGGAAGTCCACCCGCCTCGGGCACGGGTATGCTGATAATCACTCTGGAGGACGAGAATGACAACGCTCCCTATGTCTTCCCCTCCGTGGCCCGCGTGTGCGAGGACGCTAAAGACATGAATGTGGTGGTGATCGGGGGACGGGACAAGGACATTCATCCTAATACAGATCCTTTCAAGATCGAACTTGGCAAACAGCCAGGACTGGAGAAAACATGGAAAATCTCCAGGATCAATGGTAAGTTAATTCTCAAATGGGACAGAAACAGGCACTGACCCATGGTTAAACACATGCCGGCTATTTCTAGGGCCGGTTTGAGTAAATACAAAAGGTGCTTTCACTAAAGGAAAGGTTTATCTTAATATAATTACGCTTAATTGATTTATTGTTGATTAATCCATTTCGGAACGAGCTAATTTAGTAAAAATTTGATTAAGTAATGTACACACTGCATATACAGGCATACATTATTAGAATTCTCTATGAATTACTTAAACTGCAAACATTGTGCTCATTTAATTGATTATTAATTTGTAATGACAATCAATCATGAAAATTAATAACAAAAAAAAAGAAATAGTAATGGAGTGTCACTCTAAATTAGCTTAGAAATGTGGGCAAAATTGACTGATCATGACATTCGATCATTAGAATTACTGAATATTGGCATCCCTAAAGTCAGCACTGCTGTGGTAAAATCTTAATAAATAATGGCCTTAAAAGGGGGTTTTTACAGTGATTCCACAGAAGAGCAACTTGGAGTTCCCCAAAGAACCTTTTAATGCAGTGCTGCTAAGTTGGTGGTGGAATTTGGCTACTTTTACACTGTTGCCACTTTATATACATTTATGATTTTTTTTTTTTTTAATCTTTATTTTTTACCAGCACCTATCCAGCATAGCAATTACAATTCTAGTGTTTTCACCAGGGTCAGGTGGGTCTGAGAGCGAGAGGATCTGTCTGTTGTCCCAGACAGTGTGTGTATCATTAGATATCACGCTGACCGAATAGCTGATTGTATTTGGGGTTTATCTTAGCAGACTCTCGATTACCCATCTCCTGAGAGCACACACTCAAATATAGAAAGGCATGTGAATCTCCAGATGCTGTGATACTGAGAGAGAGAGACAGAATAAGAGAGGACTGGTGAGGTAATTTGAGGTCGAGGGGTTTATAGTATTGTGTAGAGTTGAAGATACTCTCTGACTGACATGTAAAGCAACCAGAGTGCTCCATAAGTGTTTTTTTTTTTTTTCTGATGTTTCTCAGACACTCACTCCCAGATCATGTTGCTGCACAGTCTGAAAAAGGCTAACTACAACCTGCCACTGGTTCTGACCGATTCTGGCGTGCCTCCAATATCCAACAACACAGAACTGAAAGTTCAAGTGTGCACCTGTAAGAAGAACAGAATGGACTGCAGCCGTGCCGGCTCCATCCAAACAAACCACTTGCTATTGCTCGGCCTGGTTCTGCTCTCCATCCTCTGTAAGTATCCTTTCATTCCACCTTCTACAACACTCACATGCATGCTTAACCCCTCTTATCAGAATGCTGGAAATTCCAGGTGATTTGCTTAAATGTAAAATTTTAAAGTTTGATAGATGCTGCATATTTCATGGTCAGAGCCACGATTCTGCCCAACAGCTATATATATATATATATATATATATATATGGAAAGTCAGAACTCTGCAGAGTTTATTATTGTACAAACTCTCTTAATCCCTGAATTTGGAACCTTATCCATTCTGTGCATCATCGACACATCTAAACAGACCTTTTGCAGGACTCTCTGGAAATGTAAAGTATTTTAAACCTGTTTGGATTCCGGTATTGCTAGAGTCCAGTTCACAGGCTGCTTACAGAATCACTCCCATTCATTTAGTTTGTTTATGTGCCACATCTTTAAGACACATTCTCTTGTATACATGCAGAAATTATGCAAACCAAATCGCTCTTTATTAAAATGTTTTATTTTATATACATTTTTTATATGTATATATTTCAGATTTAAATGTATTAGTACATTGTATATGTATGTATGTATGTACTGTATGTATATGTATATGTGTGTGTGTTTGTGTGTGTGTGTGTGTGTGTGTGTGTGAGAGAGAGAGAGAGAGAGAGTACACTATACCACAGATAATGGGAATAACTATATTTTTGGACAGAGCTTCCCACAAAATATTGTAAACTTCCCAAGAAATAACACTGATGACCAAGTGAATAAAAACTGGAAGCTTCTGATGGAGCTCTGTCGAAGCCTCGGTCTGTACCTGGTCAAGGGCAGGGTGAGAGGAGACTGTCTTGGAAGGTACACCTACAGTACATTTACATTACATGATCACAGATTTAGATCCATTCACAGTCAAACCACTAACACCCCTATCAGACCACAGTCAAGTTACTGTTTACCTAAAGAGGACAACAAATACGGACATACATTCACAACCCAGTAAGCTGTACAACATTAGAGAGAATTACAGATGGGAACACAAACAGCACAGAAAAAATATTTGGCAGCAATTAGCCATCCAAAAGTGTGTCTACTTATAGACAATTTTCTAGGCAGAATTTATCCTCATAATCAAGATGGTGTCAATCTGGCTGTGGAGAACATAAATTATATATTTACATATTTGGCCAATTTATCTAACCTCACATTCTCTAAGAAAATCCATAAAACAACACAAGAAAATGAAAAATGGTTTGATTTAGGCTGTAAAACCATGAGAAAAAAAAAATTAAGACAATTGTCAAATCAAAAACACCGACATCCAAACAATGCAGATTTACGCCATCAATATTGTGAAGAACTCAAACAATATAAAAGTACACTCAGAAAAAAAGAGAGAACAGTACATCCAAAATCAACTCAAAACTATTGAAGAATCCGTAAATTCTAACAATTTCTGGGACAACTGGAATCACTTGCATAAAAAAAATCATGAACAAGCAGCCATACAAAATGGAGACACCTGGAAAAATCACTTTGAACAACTTTATAGTGAAATGAACCCAGAACAAACCCAAAAATATGAAAAAATGATTCATATGGAACATACAATTGGTAAATATCAAAACCCATTAGACTACCCCATTACAGAAAACGAACTGATTGATAAAATCCAGGCCCTAAAAAACAAAAAAGCAAGTGGACCAGATGGCATCCTCAATGAAATGCTCAAGAACACAGAGCACAAATTAAGATCGGCTCTACTAAAAACTGTTCAACTTGGTTCTGAGTGTTGGTCATTTCCCTGAAGCCTGGAATCAAGGACTCATAACGCCCATATTCAAGAGTGGAGACAAATCAGACCCAAACAACTACAGAGGCATCTGTGTGAGCAGTAATCTGGGGAAGCTGTTCTGTAATATCATCAACACAAGACTCGTACACTTCCTCACCGAGCACAATGTCCTCAGCAAAAGTCAGATTGGATTCTTACCAAATTATAGAACATCTGACCACATCTTCACCCTACACACCCTGATCGACAAATACATTAACCAAAACAAATCCAAAATATTTGCTTGCTTTGTAGATTTCCAGAAGGCCTTTGATTCAATTTGGCATGAAGGTCTGCTGTCAAAACTTCTAGAATCAGGTATTGGGGGTAAAACATACAATATTATAAAAACAATGTATTCAAAGAATCAATGCGCAATTAAAATTGGAAATAAACGAACAGAATTCTTCACTCAAGGGCGGGGGTGTGAGGCAGGGCTGTCCACTATCACCGACCCTCTTCAATATCTACATTAATGAATTAGCGACAGTCCTAGAACAATCAGCAGCACCTGGCCTCACACTACATGACTCCAACATAAAGCTCTTGCTGTTTGCAGATGATCTGGTTCTGCTGTCTCCAACAGAAGAGGGTCTACAGCAGAACCTAGACGTCCTGCACACGTTCTGTCAGACCTGGGCCCTGACCATTAATCCTAACAAAACTAAAGTACTAACATTCCAGAAGAGACCCAGAGTTCAGGGAAAGAGACACAACTTCACCCTTGGTATCACCAAAATAGAACATGCCACAAACTACACATACCTCGGGCTGAAGATGAGTGCAACTGGAAAACTAAATTTGGCTGTGAATGGACTGAAAGAGAAAGCGAGAAGGGCCCTATTGCATTATAAAAAAAAAAATCTATCCAAATTGAAATACCAATTAGAATCTGGCTCAAAATATTCCAATCAGTCACAGAACCTATAGCATTATATGGCAGTGAAGTGTGGGATCCTCCCCTGAATCACAAATTTGAAAAATGGGACAAAAATCCTGTTGAAGCCCTGCATGCTGAGTTCTGTAAGAGTCTGCTCAGAGTCCAGAGGAACACTACGAACAACGCATGCAGGGCAGAATTAGGCCAGTACCCTCGACTAATGCACATTGAAAAACGAGCCATCAAATTTTGGAAACACCTAAAAATGAGCGACCCCAACTCTTACCATTTTAAAACGCACTTAAAAAACCATGAAGTGAACCCTGAAAAAAGTCCCCTGATTCAGATGATCCTGAAGCTGCAGAAGCAATCTAACACGACTAACAACAGCCAGCATCAGGACACAATTTGGCCCAACCAAATAATAAAAGCACAAAAAGAAAATTATCTAACTTACTGGACTGAAACAACAGAAAAACAAAGTAAACTTGAATGTTATTTGGCCCTAAATAGAGATTACACAACTGCAGAATATCTGAGTACAGTTAAAGACTGTAAATTAAGAAGACAGATGACGAGGTACAGACTGAGCAGTCATACTCTGACTATAGAGACGGGCAGATATCGACAGCACTGGCTGCCCAGAGAGAGCCGGATCTGCCCTTACTGTAATCATGGGGAAGTGGAGACAGAGCAACACTTCCTCACCAGCTGCTCTAACCTATGAAGAAAAATTAGAAATAAATTTTATCCCAAATTTGAAATACTTTACCCTGACTTCAAAATGTTGAACAAGAAAACACAACTTCAGTATTTATTAGGTGAAAAACAAGACTGTATCTTACTAGCAGCAAGATACATTGATGCCTGTCACAAAAAAGAGGGAGGAGTCAACAAATCAGTAACCAGCCTACACACACACACACACACACACAAACACACACCACAAACACACAAACAACCACACACGCACACCACATTGAATTATAAATTGTTTGAAGAATTTTAAAATGTTATTTGTTCTACTTTTTAAATGTATATACATGCATGTATATAAATTCAATGTAAACACTATGCTTTGGCAATACATTGTAACAATTGTCATGCCAATAAAGCACATATTGAATTGAAGAGAGAGAGAGAGAGAGAGAGAGAGAGAGAGAGAGAGAGAGAGAGAGAGAGAGAGATTATGACTATATATTTGGATTTACATTTATATATTTACAATTATAACTTTATATTCAGGGTTTATAACTGCATTCAGATTTACAGATTTGTGCATAAAAAGTCAAGACTTTATTCTATATATTTACATTTATATATTCACTATTATAACTTAATATTCAGGATTTATAACTCTCTCTCTCTCTTTCTCTCTCTCTCTCTCTCTCTCTCTCTCTCTCTCTCTCTCTCTCTCTCTCTCTATATATATATATATATATATATATATATATATATGTATATATAGTGTGTGTGTGTGTGTGTGTGTGTGGTATATGTTAATGTTTAGATATAGTTTACTGTAAAACTAAACAAGTTGTTATTGATTACAAATATATTTTTTTAGCTCAGTACCCTTGACCTTCAGTTTTGGAAATTCTCCAGATTTCATGTGTTGCTGCTTTAGCTTAGTGTTAATGCTGATGATGAACATCCTACTTTGCTGTACAGTTTGACAGGAAATTGGCTTCTCTTCCAGAATGTCTGCCGTGACCCCGTATCTGTTTACTCTGGTAAAGCCTGGAACTGCATTAAGAGTTGATCCATATCAGGCTAGATTTACAGCATGTGTAGGGCCACTAGTGCAGCCGCTAGAGACACATAGAAGCATTTAAAGTAATATGCACTGATTAAAGGTTGCTTTACAGCAGGTCCTAAGCTTCTCAGTGTGTGTATGTGTGTCTGTGTCAAAGTGTATTATATGTTTGTCCCACAGTTAATCTCCCATCTAAACCTGCACATGGCCCCCTGGCGACTCTTTCTCCCAGCAATAACATTAATAATTCACTCCTTTAGAGGGGCTGGAAAATAATGGAACTCTATACAGCCATTCTAAAATGGAAAACAGAGGAAAAATAAATCAGAGATTTTTACTCGCACTGTTCAGAAGGGATGTTCCGCTCTGAGGTTTTCTATAGCTGGGTTCCTCGCCCAAGGCCCGGTTTGGATAAGAGTCAGATCCATCTGTGATTTGTGGCACTGTCAAGCCAATGTCTCCAGATCTGCATGAAACATGGTGGCAGATCTTCTCCAGAGTTTCTCTCTTCCAATCACTTTCTTGTTTGTGTTATCTCTCTGCATATATTATCATTCATATACCCATATTTTCACCTCAATTTTGGCTTCATATGCTTCAAACTCACTAATTTGGTATCAGGTACTAAATGTGCAAAAACAATCAGGCTTATTATAGACTAATATGAAGCATAAATGATCAAATAATGGAAAAGCATTATAATCAGACATATTTCCAGAAATACAGTACACAGACAGTCTAAAACAACAACTCATGCATTTTGCAGATAAATAAAATTAAAGTTTCCTTCTTTCTTAGTGAATTCCTGCCTTGCATCTTTTTTGCAGTGTATGTTTCATATTACCGTATGGCTTCATTTTACAGTTTTAGACATCATTTTCTCTTTCTTCCAGTAGCTCTGGTAGCAATCTGGTACGAATGCTGAATCTGAATGTAAATAGGGTGAAATGATGGGATTATTTGCTACTGCCCTGGCAGACATTGACATGTTCTGCCATGCTGGTTTACCTGAAGAGGGATTTCTGGTTAAATAATTACAGCTCCTGGCACAATTCTAGCACACAATCGTTGAGAAAAAAAATTCAGGGCTGTTAATATAGTTTCTCAATTATGTGTTCATGTTTGTGTGTTTGTATGCCCCTAAACGTTTGTTTGCCTGTTTGTTTGTTTGTTTGTTTGTTTGTTCATCAATTAATGTCTTGTGAGGTGAAAAAGCTACATCTTTGTAATAAACAAATCCCTAAAGGCTAACTTTAAACCGGTGCTTCTGGTCAAAATACAAGCCCATAATCTAATAACACTTCCAGTGAAAAAGTTCTTCTGTTGTCCATTCACACCAAAATCCACTGGCATACTGTATTTGTTTAGAAAGTCCAACGGTTTGAAGGTCAAAAAATAAATAAATAAAATATAATAAAATTATGAATTTGTTTATTATTCTCCTGGCACCCATTCAAGTGAAGTAATGCTGAATTTTTCCGAATCTGGAGACAATTGTGAGTTAAATTCTTCAGCAAATTTTCCTTTTTGGGTGAAGTACTCCTTTGATATTAATTAACATTCAGGATTTATAATGAAATATTCTGATTTTAACATACAGCATGACCCAAAAGTCTGAGAACACATTGAAAATAAGGGATTTGTTTATTTAACTTTTAACAAAGTTTTGGAAATTATGATGTAAGAAGAACAATCTTTTTTTTTATGATACTTCACTGTTTTTAAATCACTAATCAAATAGGTACATTTGTGATATTGATCATCTGAACTTATTACAAATGGCCATATTTTTCTTCACGTTTTATTCCAAATTTTCTTTGGATCATCTCAAATCATGCTGCAAAACATGATCATCAGGTTTTACTGTACTTCTGAAGTTCATGTAGTTTGAAAAGGACAACAAATTAAAACTAAAATATTTAAAAATCATATATCTTTAACTTTTCTGTCAAATTATGCTAATTATATAATTTAGAATTTATTTTTTTTTGTATTAAATGAGGAAGAATGCAAAATAGAAGCATTTTCACTAGTAGTCTCATATGTTTGAACCCCACTGTAAATTGTATATACTGTATATGTGTGTTTTCCTCATTCAGGCTGTGATTCATTGTAACAGGCATTCTAAAAGTGTGTGCACGTGTTTACTTCTCATGTGACATAAGACAGAGCTGGAGCATGCTGGTCTGTGTTTCAATGTGTTTCACTGTTGTGCAGGAAGACACACAGGACACGCCGCTGTCACAAACTGATCGAGTGGGAGGGAGAGAGTGTCTGACTTCAGTTTCCTTATCACCTTAATGAACCCTGACCCTGCTGAGAGAGCGCTGAGAAGGGACAGATAAGCCCAGAAGCTCAGTGATGGAGTGCTGCAAGAGAGAAATGGCCAAAAGATTAGACAGAATTCACTTCATCGGTCTCCTCTACAGGAGACACTTATTCACACACACACACATGCGTTACTGTCATGTAGTTCATTAGTTTGTGCCGTTCCAATTTTTATGGGTAGACGACATTAAATACTTGATAAGTTGATGATGTCTTGCAGTGTGACACCTCTCAGAGGCCTGATGGTATACCTGTTTTGTCTGTCTTTGCTTTGTTGCAAATTGGCTTTTTTTTCATGATTATTATGCATGTAGTTTAAAAATGTATCTGTCACACCACAGGACCATTTAAAGAGATCATAATATGTAATGATTTTCTTTACTCTGTAAAACAAAAGTTTGGAAGAGGTAAAATATCCTGCGGTCCCCACGAGGGAAAAGAATTATTAAAAATAGTAAATTATGTTTATCTGAAAGTGTAACAATGCAAACTAGTTTTCTGTAAGGGTTAGGGTTGGGTAAGGCGGTAGAAAATAATGTTTGTAGAGGTCTATGGAAAGTCCCCACAGAAAATGTGTGTGTGTGTGTGTGTGTGTGTTTTGTCTCCTGACCTCCTTTGCTTACCTTCACAATAACACAGACTCTCTAACTTCTGCATGGTTGTTTGCTCCCAAGTGTGAGTGTGTTTTCTTGTATTTCTCTGTAACTTATGTTTCCTGAAGAATTACTAGACTACTGTTGAAGTTTTAGGAAAATCCAAATACAGATATAGAAAGAAAGAGAGAGCATGTGTTTAATAGTGCCTACCCACTTTTTTTTTAGTGTCCTTCCTTACGGTGGTATTTTATCCTAAAGTATTTTTAATTTTATGAAAGAAAATTATCTTCAAGCCATGAACCTACTTATCTGCCACAAGGTAAATCACAACATTAAAAACTTAAATTTGAAGCAAAAAAGTACTTAAAATCTTTAATTAGTTTTTAAATTAGAGAGAAAAGACTCATACTGAAGAAGGCCTGAACTCATTGGCAGAACTACAGTCCCATGAAGCATTGTAATAATTGTCATAATAAAGTTATGATTAATTGATAATGTCGTAATTAAAATAAAAACAATGAATGAGGCTGTTGATGTAAAAATTATTATGTAAATATAAACAACATATTTTCTTTTCCTTTTTGTTTTTTTTGCACTATAAATAAATATTTTGGTAGTTTGAGAGCAGATTGACTGATTTATCATTGCAGTGCTTCATGAGAGTGGGAATGCATCAATGTCTTTTGGTGCGATTTGCATGTTTTGATTCTTGGCAGAATCATGGGTAATGTAGTTTTTACCAAGAATTCCACTGATAAAAATGATGTTGAGAAAAAGCCAAATACGATTGATTATCAACCTTGTAACTCACAGTATGTCTGTTTTTAAAGCTTTGTTATCATTAAAAAAAAAAAAAAAATCTTTTTAAAAAAATGTAAATGTAAAATAAAGGCCAGTCATCTTTCAGTATGCAAATACCTCAATAACATTGATTAGATTTTCAAACTGTAATCTTAAGCTTCTTAATTTTCTAAAATTTCTCATAACCAAAAATAAACAGACTGAAATGTAGTGGAATTAAGTTTTAATGGAATATGTGTCAAGGTTTTAACCAAGTTATTCATCTGTGATTTGTTTCGCATTTGGTGTGAAAGGCCTTTAATTGCTGAAAATTGAAAAAAGAAGAATCATCCTCAGTGGGGATTTCACTATAAAGTGAGTGTGTGCGTGTGTCGGTGTATTAGCTTCCATGTTGCTAACCTTCTGCTCCACGGACTGAAAAAAAATCCATGCTCTCTGTTCTTCCTCCATTCTCAAGGATAAAGGAGTCCAGTGAACTTGCATTTGTGGCCTCTTAAATAATATATGGAAGCCTCTGAGAGAACACAAACAGATGCTCCATGTTTCTTGCTCTTTAGACCCCCATTAAAGTCCCTAAATTCTGCACCAGATACCTGCGTGTGAAACGGCAAATCACGGGGGGCACGACTGGCACCGTCTCACACACTCATTAGTCTTGACGTCTTCGATCCCAGAGGAGCCATTGTTACTGTTTCTGATGACAGTTTGCCAAACATCACCTTCTGTGCTGATTTGCCCTTTGAGTCCATTGATTTTGTTTGTCCTCCGAAAACGTGGCACCACTGAATTGTGTGTCAAGTTAAGCAGGTGTCCTGACATTTTATCCTACCCGTCAGATTTTCCTACCGGGGTTAACTGCGCATGCGCACAGCAATATCGCATCCTTTTTCTCATGATAAACAACTATATTTAATGTATTTGCATTACTGTAAGGGTAGGTTTAGGGTTGGGGTAGGTATAGACTTTTATAAAACACAATCTAATATGTAGAAAAAATTATTTATTCCTGGTTTACTGTAAATGTATCCCTTATTGCTTCAACCGCGAATATAACACATAATTACTGTATTTGCATTACTGTAAGGGTAGGTTTAGGGTTATAGTATGTGTAGATGTTAATAAACCATAATTTTATCGGCAGCATTTTTCGTTGTCGAATTGTACTACCCACTGTTTTAATGGGAGGTAGGAAAATCTGACAGTGTAGGACAAATCGACAGAACACCGGCAATGTTAATGATTGAGAGGGACAAAAACACATCTTCAACACAAGGCTGGATTCTGATACAAATGTTGAGAGGAAACCAAATCATCTTTTCCAATGAAAAAAATAATAAATATATATGCTTTGATGTAACAATTGAGCTTAAGATCAGATCATAGAGGAGACTGTTAAGAGCACATGTTGAACAGAGGAAGCGTCAAACAATGCCAAGATGACCACACTGCCCCCCGTAGGACTGCTTGCAAACTATACTTTAGGGATCTCTCCTTTGGTGTTAGTAAAATATTTTTCTTTCTGTCAATTTTTATTAATGAAATTAACATTTTTGTTTAGCAAGGACACATTAAGTTGATCAAAAGTGATATTAAATGCATTTCTAATGTTACAAAAGATTTCTCATTCAAACACTTTCTGTTCTTTTGAACTTCCCAGAAACTTCATCAAAAAATCCTTGAAAAACATATCATGGTTTGTAACATTAATAATAAAACATTTTGTGAGGAGCAAATCAGCATATTAGAGTGATTTCTGAAGGAAAATCTTTACCAGCACAGGAAAAATTTAAATAGAAAGCAGTCATTTTAAATTGTGATAATGTTTTTCACAATGTTACTGTTTTACTGTATTTTTAATCAAATAAAAGTAGCCTTGGTGAACATTAGAGGCTTTTTCAAAAACCTTAAAAATCTTACCAATCCCAAACTTTTAAACAGTAGTGTGAAAAGAAAAAAAAAATAGTGTATTTGATTGTTAGAGTTTGCTGATTCTCTTTTAGACTGTTGCCTTGTTGCAATTTGGATGTGTAGAAAACTATTTTTTTATTATTATTATTATTATTATTCACCCACCATTTTACTTTGGTACAAATAGCATATTACTAATAATTACACTTTGTGTGAACAGCATCTCTCACTATTTTCAGTTTGCACTACCACTGTTTAGTGTAAATAGCATCTAACTTTTTTTTGTTTTCACGTTTAAAGCCTTCTTGGTTTATAAAAACAGTGATGTAGTCCAGCCTGTAAGCACATGGAAATGAAATTGAAAATGTCAGTCATAGTTTAATTAATAATTGCTGTAATTGAATATTACATATGGCACAGTGATTTGGAGTATGTTCCTAACGTGATTTTTCTGGTCAAATGAAGAGTGGTGATATACTTAACAGACCTCTATAACCGTGCTTTAATCTGATGAAAGATGCCCAACAGGGGAAAAATATAATTAATCCGCAAACAGGGAAATAAGCCTGAGTCTGGACCCACTGAAGTTTAAATCCCCTTTTCTGCCAAGATGGGCGCTTTTACTCTTTAATCCACTCTGGGTACTGATGTGCCCTGTCTTGAGGGGAAGAGAAATTTCCACAGCATCGACCCGTTTACTAGCTTTTCAAGCCACTTGTTTTGACATGCCATCCGCAGTGCACCTGGCAGATAAAGCATAACCTCTTCCTGTTAATGAATTTTTAAGCGTGAAAGGAATATTTAATGCTACTTGCTAAATTACAATTTCTGTTTCTAATACTCAAGGGTAGAGGTTTTTAGAACCCTTAACCTTAAGTATTGAACTTTAGAGTAACTCGACATGAACATGAAAATTATTTTCGATTTAAAGTTGAAAGTTAAAAGATTAATAGTTAGAGTAAAAATGTCAGTATACTTAATTTTTAAAGGGATAGATTTCTCAAAAATAATTGTTACTATTCCCTTATTACTATTATTATTTATCTATTATTATTTACTCACCCTCATGTCATCCCAAACCTGTTTGACTTAGTTTTATCTGTGGAGCTACTGACATGAGGTTGAGTAAATAATAATAATAATAATAATAATAATAATAATAATAATAATAATAATAATAATATAATTATTTTATTCATCTTGTCAAGAAATTGATTTATTGACTTTGACTTGAATTTATATGAATTATCTTAAGACACAAAATTAATTTAATATTTTATGCAACACAGTAGGAAAAAAAGTTTCAGAGAAAATAAAAATGTTGTACAAAAATTTTATTTCTTCTTTTTATTCATCTTGTCAGGATACAAGTCGTTTTAAATTTATAATACCATAGGAAAAAATGTTGCAGAGAAAAAAAAATAAAATAAAAATGTAGGTTGTACAAAAATAGCCTATTCGTTTTTATTCGTCTTATCAAAATACTAAAGTCGTTTGACATTTTTCTGTTAACACAGTAGGAAAAGTGTCGCTGAGAAAAATACTGTAAATAAATGACATCTGTCATTTTAAAATTATAGGCTAAGCAAAATATAAACAAAACCAAGTTGAAAGTCCTTCAAGGACAGCTCATCCAAACTTTGCTCCATCCTTATTCTGCTCTGTCACTCATCGACAACATGCCTGTTCTGTCTGAGGGCCGTATATTTACCACTGGTACAGCCAGCTCTGAGCATCGTTATGCACATGCTGCACACAGACCCCGCAAATAAAATGCGTGATGCAGAAAGCATGCGTGAATAACAGTCAGAGTGCCAGTTATTGTTATACCGCCCGCTCCCGTTCAAATTACACCAGAGTTACCGACCGCTACCGCGTTTTGATCTGGAATTTAATCCCGCGGCGCAAAAAAAATCTGGCCGAGTACCGCGGTTCCCACAGGAGAGCTGCGGGAATGCAGACCTCTACTTTACTCCTTGGCTGATGGAAAGACAAATTGAGAGAGTGAATGATGAGGAGTGTGTAAGGGGGGAGAAACAGAGGAGTGTATTTCTATCTGACCAAAGCTCTGCAGGGTTTCACGTGTTATTGTGCCTTGTTTCAACTGCAGCTGACTGCTGCCACAACCACTTTTCTCCAATCAGGCTGATGGTAATTAGATCAAACACACTTTCGTCTTGCTGCCTGCATTGCACGTTCCCTGCACACTTACTTGTGTTTTCCCCTTTAGGAAGATGGAGCGAAGAGTATGTGTGTATGCAGAGATGAGAGTAGTGAGGATTTTTATCCACTCCTCACTTGACTTTATTGCATGTGAAAGCAGCGAGGTGAATTGATTCAGTTGTATATTTTGATGTTTCAGACTCACACTCGTCCGCCTAAGGGAAAAAGCATTACCTGGATGCGTTTTGGGCCCTCGGCACTTGAATAAACGGAACTGGAGTCTCATTATAATTTGCAAATGGCATTTGTGGAACGGAGCAACCTCAGCCGCGCTCTTAAGTGCCGTTCAAGTCTTATTTTCCTTCCACTGCCATTTAGGACCAAGCTGTACAAATGTATCTAGTGGAAAGAAACAACAAGCAGCAAAGGGAAAAAAAATCAATAGTCGTCGTCCCCCTCCGCATTTAATATTCCCTCGCATCGGATCTGGCACGGTTCGATCGCTGTTGAATTTCTGAGATCCGCAGGCCAATTCATTTCAAGTCTTGCGAAATTACACCTTGCATTTTTCAAAGTTACATTTTAATCATATTTTACGATGATGGTGGCATGGAGTGCAGTAAGCAAGGAAAGCAAAGAAAAAAATAAAAGGCTATAAGGGTTCCTGGAACTTCAACGAAAGTGGCATTTTGTTCCTAATTGGTTAAGTGTATTAATCCAATGCTGTGTTGTGGCTTTTCATGTTTTTATACAGTCATTGCATAAACATTACAGCGAATATCTCATGTTGCTTTAAAAATTTCAAACCTGCTAAGGAAAACTGAGTTTATTACCACCACAGATGTTTAATTTTGAAATGGTGTTTAATCACGGTTTTCTTTTCTCTTTTCTTTTTCTCAGGCTTGTAAATTCCGCTGATTCTTTCTGTAGTCCCTTTGCAACACTGAAGAAAACCTTCTTCTCTTCTCCACACGCAAACCAGGCAGAGAGAGAAGACCTCACCCCCAAAAGACACTTTACACCCTTCATTTTTGCTCTCCTCTTTTTTGGCATCGTCTCTCTCTATCGCCAACCAGTGCACCTTCACCTTTTCACCAGGAACTCTCCCTATGTCCTCTCCCTCCTTCCCCTGCACTTCCTGTCTACTCATACATCTGGACTACATCACGGATGGCACCGCCTCGATGCTCGAACTCTCTCTCACTGGACAAAGATATATTGGATGGGGGGAAATTGATTGGACATTTCGATGTACTTTAGTTTCCTCTGGTTAAAGACTACTGTATTTGATCTTGTTTACTAATGTAAGGGAAGGACACAAGGCCTCTTTAGTCTGCAGTGGTTGTGTTTTCTTAGGGCAGGGTGGTAGCCTTCAGAGTCAAAAAAAAAAAAAA
Organism: Cyprinus carpio; assembly: GCF_018340385.1. NCBI lineage: Eukaryota > Metazoa > Chordata > Actinopteri > Cypriniformes > Cyprinidae > Cyprinus > Cyprinus carpio. The sequence goes on along the minus strand of NC_056614.1, from coordinate 20,012,789 downwards.
GCATCTCTTGCGTCTTTTTATTTTTGTTTTTGGTTCAGTTGCATTAGTTGTTATGGAGTGGAACACAATATATCTTTATAGTAATGTGTGAAATGGTGGGGGAAATGTACACTATATATTTTATTTTTTACCAATGTACAAATATATTAATTAACTTATGTACTTTGATCGCTTATTCTTTAATGACCCCTCAAGAAAAAAAAAAAAAAAACTGTATGTTTTTGCAAAATTTTAGGGACTATTTCTAATGCCATTGATGTTTTTTCCTCTTTTTTTTTCATGTACGAGCTTTTGTTTAGACTGCAGTTCTTGAGTCTGGAGAGCGATTTGCAGACAGAGAGCGAATCTGTCTTGTGATTCTTGTTTATGATGGTATGGCGTTTATTTTATTTTTCTCCCTCTCCCCTTGGGTCAAAGTCAAAGAGGCCAGGCTGTTGATTCAGTGGTTCTTTTTTTGCGCTTGTGAGAAGAAGACAAAAAAAGAGAGACAGAAAAATTTTTGTGTGGAAGACCCCATAAGTTCTGAAAATGCAAAGAAAAAGATGACGTGGTGAATGAGTTTTGTCTGTCTTTTGCACTAATTTAATAAAGCTGTTACTGTACTTCCCACCACTTTAACTTTGCTTGTTTGTTTTAAGCTTGTCTGCAGACCAAAGGAAGAAGAAACAGATTCAGTGATGGAGAAATGTCATTAAATATTTACATTCCATAGGGGACGTGGCTGATATAATAAATAAACCAACATATGCACATAAGAATATTGGTATTTTAAAGATATAGCAAACTAAAGGGTTCACGACAACCTTACAAGGTTTAAAGACCTTGGACATTATTATTATTATTATTATTATTATTATTATTATTATTATGAACATATAAAAAGATGGATACTGGATTTCTGATTTTATGCTGTAAATATTTTATTTTTATTTAGATATTGTAAAATATAGCTATAAATAATATATTGGGTAATTCATATACAAGTGCAGTTGTATAATATAAAATTGTACTAATTGTTTAATTCATATTTATAGCATAAACTCAGGTATCCATTTGTAGCTTTGTACCATCTTTTCATACATCAATATTTTATTAAACTCACCTAAATAATGTTGTTAGAAAGGTCTAAAAATAAATACTTGTCCTACTTGTCCAATGTAGCTGTTAAAAAATGGAAATGTCTTGGTTTGAAGGTCAAGGTACACTTGCATATTAATTGTGGTTTAATGAACTAGCTCAGGCTTTTAACTAGCTTTTGCATTAATTTTGAAGACAGAAAAAAAACCGACTCTGGCCAGCTCGAGTCATCATCGTTTAGAACAAATAGCATCTGATAATTTCTCGCCAATTTGATTAACTGAAATAATTAGCTCATAAACCACCATTAACATTTCCCTGGAGATGCCAGAGTACAGTCTAACAAATTGACTCCTTCAGTATAAATAATCTGAAAATGAACACGTGAAACCCTGCAAGTTGCTCACAGTTTGAAAAGTGATGCTTAAACTTTGAGAAAAGAATAGGGAACTTTTGCAGTTATACTTGTGTGAATTACCCAGTTTAAGGTCTGAATAACAAGCTTTGATAGTACTTTTTTTATCATTGTGACTACAGTATAAAAGAATAATGGCGAGCCAGCAATGTAATCACCCCCCACCTCCTCACTCGAGTCTCATTTTGAATTCATACTCTGTTTTTGGCCCACATCAATTCTTAATCACTCTGTATAAATACTAGAGCCAGAAGTTTGTTATATTAAGTCACCGCCTTTTTGTCATAACAATTACTCTTTGTGAAAGCACAAACGTGTGAAACCTTGCTGAATGAGTAGAAATCAATAAATGATCATGCTTTGCCATTCGGGTCTGGGTAATGACGTGTAATTGGAACATGTGTTTGGGTCGATAAATGTGCACAGGTGTTCATGGCCTCGATGAAGTCAATAGCATTATGATTACTATTTCCAAGATTAGCCTCTAGCTTGATTTAAGAGAAAAGATGCCATGAAATCAAGAATGAGGTTGTGTGTATTTTAGTCAATGTTAGTTTTTAGGCCATCTATATGCTACTGTAGCATGCTTTCTCTAACACACACACACACACACACACACACAAAAAAAAAATGGACCAGAAATATCCATGAACTATATTGACTGTCCTCTTTAAACCATTTAACCCATTTCAAATTGTTTTTATGGAGAGCCTGTTCATATGGTGGCACCTGTATGCAATCTATTTGTTTGTATTACACTCCTGATTATTACTGAAACTGAACATTTGACCTGCTTTAACATCGTATTGTATTAATTTCAGTCAAATATGTCTCAAACTGGTGAGTAAATGCATGATATGCTGAGTGTCTGTCAGGCAGGTTGGTGGCCATCACGCTCTCCATTTATTTGTCGGATAGAAGCAGCTTTCATCTCCTATGCCTCTCTCAAAAGTGACATGAGGGATTTGTCTCCACAAATTTCGATGACTTCTAAATCCTCTGAGAGTGTTCTTGCTTTAAAATGGCAGAGAGAAAACCCTCTGAGTGTCATTCATTCACCTCCTGACCTACTACATTGATACAACTAATGGCCACAAGATATTTAAAATTGGAGTGACCAATTGCATTGTCCTTAAAGGGGCAGTTTCCTAAAAACGAAGAGATGTTTTGAAGAACTTACAGTAAAAGTCAATGGGCTCAAGTGTTATTTTAAACCCCTATTAAGGGAAAAGTGAACGGGTTCCATTAGAGTAAGAGTTCAAACAGCTGAAAAAACATCACAATAATCCACAAGTAGTCCACACAACTCCATTCTTGTGAAGCAATTTAAATGTAAAATGCAAAGCTGGTCCAGCAGTTAGTTCATTTACAGTTTAATCCATATAAATGTTCAGTGCTCTCAGAAAATATTTGGACACTTAAGCCATAACTTTTTATTATCTAAATTATAACTAAATGCATTAAACTATCTGAAAGTCATTGCATTAGAAAGCAAAATATCAAACCAAGTGGCATTTATTTTAAAGAAATATAGCACAAGCACACTTTATAAACAGAATATTTTATTGGTTCAGAATCATTGCACAAATGGCTCAGAAAAGTGAAGTTGGTTCTGAGAAAAGGTCTTGCATCATTCGTTTGCAGATGACACTTGGTTTGATAGTTTGCATCTAATGCAGTGACATTTTTCATTTTTTTTTTCAAATATAAACGTGTCTATATATTTCATTTTGTCTTTTTTCCATCCACTGTATGTTTTTGTATCTGGGTCACTGTTTGATGAAGTGACACAGATGCCGGACGCACACTGTGTTCGCATCTGTCCTGCTTGGCTGGAAACTAGTAAATAAAATTCAGTTTATTTTGGGGCATGAAAAATCCTGAATGTACTACTGTTGATGTTTTGTTTTTCAGTCATCTCTTTCTTTCATTTCTGCTCTCCCTGCGCACCATTCACTTCCCTCTGATCCTGTTATATCTCGAAGTGTCATGCTGTGTCATCTGTGATGTATTTTTCACGATGGCACTTGGAAGCAGGAGCATTGGAAAAGCCTGAAAAGGTCAGAAGAGTGTGTGTGATTATTTTCAATCTTATACACCTGGCTCATGAATATTAATTCCATGCCATCATGCAATTAATATTCAGAGGCAAAAAAAAAAAAAATGAAAAAAAAAAAAAAAAGGTACATAGGCATGTGCATGTATTTCTTTATTTTATTTTTTTTAAGAATTTGTATTCTTTGTTTTTTGTACATGTATTCTGAAGGATTCTGAACACTGAAGACTAGAGTAATTGGTGATGAAAATTCAGCATTGCATTACAGGAATAAATCATATTAAAGTAGAAAGCAGTTATATTAAATAGCAATAATATTTCACAATGTTTCTGTATTTACTGTATGCAGCCTTGATGAGCTTCATACAGGTTTTAAGAGACTTCTTAAAAAAAAAAAAAAAAAAAAAAAAAACCTTTAAAATTCTTGCTAAACTCAGACTTTCAACCATCAGTGCATTTATACATTCTTTAAAAAAAATGATTTCTATTTATATATATATATAAAAAATTTTCATATTTTGTATATGTGTGCATCTGTATATGTAGTAATTATTTCACAATGTAGGATGACGTATATAGTGTGTGAGGAAGATTTTGTGCTCAAATGTACTAGGTAGGGGTGTGTGTGTCTGTGTGTTTGTGTGTGAGATTGATGTGGCAGGTGAGAGCCCTGGGGCCAGATTCCACCTTACACCAGAAGAGAAACCAAGCTGTCAGAGACCTAATTGTCCCTCAGAGCTCCTGATTGGGTAAAACTGAAGACAGAGAGAGAGCCTCAAGTGTGCCTGCTGGAAATAAGAGCACAATATATCAACACACTGAAACTGTGTGTGTGTGTGTGTGTGTGTGTGTGTGTGTGTGTGTGTGTGTGTGTGTGTGTGTGTGTGTGTGTGTGTGTGTGTGTGTGTGTGTGTGTGTGTGTGTGCAGGGGAGCACTGAGGTCCAGCTGTCTTGGCCCGTGTTTGTTGTCTAGACATCACCTTCTGTCTGAATGCAGTTGTGTATTCATTCAGGATTTTGGCCCTGAGGAGTGTTTTGTCTTGAGTTCAGCTGCCGCTGAGTGGAGCACTGATGCACTGCAGCCTCAGTTCTAGAAGGTTCCATGACCTCTTTCTCCAAGACTTAACAAATGCTGATTCATTCAGTGAGAACAAGCACTGACCAACACCAACAGACGCTGACGGGGTAACAAACCGATCTGACAAAACCACAATGTAGACCAGGTTCATACTTGCATTGCCCAAATTAGCACTGAAGTTTAATTTGTGAAGATAACATGTATAATTTCTCATGTACAATTACATTATCTGCCCATCTTCCATAAGAACATTCAGCTATACCATCTATAGCATAGTCCATACAGTCTTTTCGGGATTGTTGAAATTTGAAATGGACAGCAGCAGAGCTTCACACCTCTTGTTAGCATATTGTAATAGCCTGCAGGGATTTCATTCTCACCACTGAGGGTGTGAAAATTCAGCACTGGGTTTGATTCACAGCCTTGGAAAAGGACGCAGACGAAGACGCAGACACCCTAGATTACTGTTGCGTTTGTCCGTCCTTCAGCTAAAATAAGAGCAGACATCTACTTGCGCCGTTCTGTTCTCCCACAAGCCCTGCTAAAATGGAGAGAGGAGGAATGTGTATTTATTTTGCCTAGTTTTTTTTTGTCCCACTATGTTTTGCCGAATAGGGGAACGGTACTGTGTAGCAATGTTGACTCATGAATTATTGACGGCAGCTGCATCACCTGGGCCATCTCATTATCGACTCACTATGGAGAAAGAGCCAGCCAATCATCCCGCCAACAGTAATACGGCTAGCACATCTCCATTGCAATTACCAGCAATCCAAAAGAGGCTCACACACACACACACACACACACACACACACACACACACACACACACAAGCTTTACATCTAAAGACTACATGCATGCTCACATGCATTTATTGACTTGCATATGAGACAGGATAGACATTTAGTATAAAATTAATATGGTGATTATTAAGTTTTTATACTGTGATAAGCATGTGTGCATGCACATGCAGTCATCACCTTGCCAAGGTGCCCTACTCAGTAATCAATACCTGCCTGTAATGAGTGAATCAGGAATGGGAAGTCTAAACACGCACAGACACAGTAACCAGCGCACACACACTTAACAACACACTTCATCACCCAAGCTTAGACTATCTGCTCATCAATACTCATCAGCACAGGATTAAAGCGCTCCATACTGACGGCAGGGGGCTGATCAGCGCTTAATCACATGTCCAGGTAACTTATACTGTTTAAAAGTAATAATGAATAAGTAATGTCCTCGCTCCCATGTAGATGTTGATTTGCTTGCAGTATTGTAGCTGTTTTGCAAAATTAACAATTTCATTATTTGGCTGCAGTTAATACAGACATGCACCAACCGCATTGTGGTGGCAATTTTAGAAATGGCAGGTGGCATTTATATTTGCTCTAGAACATTTTAAAATCTAGTTCATAGACTTTTTTTAGGAAATTAATTTGTCATAAATATCATTCATATTAGTCTATGTACTGTAGAATAAGAATGAGCTGAGGTGGGCCGTTAGCAGTAAACTGGGAAATGTTTTATTTATTTATTAATTGACCGTTTCGGTCACCATTATATGGAAGCTTGAGTAAAAATTAAAAATGTAATTTGCAATTTGACTTTTTTCCTCACAATCGCAAGGTTACATCTTGCATTTTTTTTTCTCAGAACTGCATGATATACCCTAGTGAACAATAAATATACTAAAATGTATTTTAAATAGATTTATTTCATGCTAAGTATACTGCAAATACATTAACATTCATTAAAAGACATTTTAAGGCTTAATATTAAGAAATATGCACTGTGCACAAGTAGTACTCCAAATAAAGTTTAATTATAATTGCTGTATTAGTAAGTCTCACGATATGTCAGTAAATATGGTAATAGATTTGAACTACAGTATACTTAGTATGAAATAAATGTATTTTAAATATATTAAATGTTTACAAGAGTAAACTCAAAATTTCAAGGTATAAAGTCAGAATTGTGAAATGTAAACTTGCATTTGTAAGAAAATAGTCTTTTTTCCCCCTTCAGAATTGGACTTTATAACTCACAATTGTGAGTTAATATCTCACAATTACAAGAAAAGAAGACATAAGACATAAATAAACTCGTAATTGCGATAAAGTCATAATTGCAAGTTTATATATCACAATTACGAGTTTATATCCCACAAATCTGACTTTATACCTCAAAATTGCAAGTTTGTCTTGCAGCTCTGACTTTACAGCTCAACTATGATTTTAAAAATTAACATTTGTGAGATAAAAGTCACAATTACCCTTTTTAAATTTTGATTCAGTGGCAGAAACAAGCAAACATACCATTACCTTTATTAGCTTTATGGATTATTTTAAAAAAAAATGCTACTATCGATTTTTATTTAAACATTATTTTTTGATCAGAATCACTTTGTGCAGCTAAAATTATTTGGTGTTGAATGTTGAACTCGGGAATGAAAGATGACTTATTCCAGCCACCATAACACATCAGAATTACAGTAATTTACACTCATATGTGAGAATTAACAGAAGACAATGAAAAGTGCTGTTTACTAAGCACTAATGTCATCACCCTTGTTTGAATATTAAATATCCATTTAAAGGTCAGCAGTCAAATCTCTGTTTGCAGTTCAATTTTTATGAGTACATCACATTTTGTGTTCCAAATTGTGATAGAACTGCAGTAACTTTGTCAAGTCATGCATTAATACCAACTTTGAAAACAGACTGTTCCAACTGTAATTATTTCACTGTCACTGTGTATTAATGGAAATAATTTTATCAGTCTTAAGTGGATACAGTTTGTGTTTCGAGGTCATTATCTCTGGGAACATAGAGTGATGATTCATTAAGAGGTATTTAAAAGTATCTTTGAGGTTAAATTCTTAACCTCTCACACACTGAAAAGCTGTTAAATGATACTCCCAGAATCATGCTGATAACCTCAGTCCAGATTAAACTCCCTTTATAATAGAGAACATCACATGCATAATGAGTGAAACTGTACAAATGAGTTTCACTGGGTAAGACGAGGTGTGAATGATGTGATGAAAGTGACAAGCAAAATGCAGCTCCTACAGTGTCAAAGTCTAGACTGGGAAAGACAGATATATATGGTCTAGTAACTTTAGTGACATCTGTTAACCACATTCACATTTCTGCCTTATTTTTATGAGAAAGATGACAAAAAATAACATAAATATGGGATGGCTGACATTTTCAAAGGTCTGTTGTATTACAGAAGCACTGTATACAATGTTTCTTGGCAAAAAAAAAAAAAAAAAAAACGATGATCGGGAAATGGTCATAGAGATATGTTGAAAATAAAAGACTCTGGGCCAAGTGTTTTTGTCATATTTTAAATATTTCACTCAAAGGGAATAAAAAAAATTACATATTGTCCTATGAATTTGTAAGGTTCATAACTGCTCTGGAAAAGCAAAATTACTTGTTTACAACAAATCAAACTTTTGGTGTTTTAACATTCAGGAACTTAAAATGCCCTGTAATCCACACTAAACAGTTTGGTTGCATAATATTTGCAAAAGAGAAACCCCAGAAGAAAGTAAACCAATTGAATGAAGATGAGGAGCTCGTGAGATGGAAACCATTAAATGTTTAAGAAAGATATTGACTTAATTTACATGAAAACGGGGGCTCTTATCTCTAATTTCTCTGGCTGGAGGTGAATGTGTAATTTTCATTCCATGGTATCTAACAAGTGACCATGTTTTATGCTTGAATGATAATGGTGTTGAGGAATTATTTAAAATGGCTTTTCACAGTGGCAGCTGGTGAATGTTCCACATGCTGGAGCTCCGGCCAACCTGAGGCCCGTTAAAGTGATGCTCGGTTAAGCAAAGTGTGCGTATAATGCGGCCTTACGTTCCAATACGCCATCCTCATCACCCTTTTGTAAACATAATCATCTTGGAAAATAGCAGAGTGGAGATTGTCATTTTTAATTTACTTGTTGAACGTGCAGCGAGTTGGTAAAGTTAACCATGCGTACTTGATGATTTCCAGTCACGACCACAGGAATCATGAATGGATTTCTGTCGTTATCTTTATCTTTATCACCATAATGTTTATAATTGATGTTAAATATTTTGACATAACAAATTGTTTTAATCATTTTTATTTGTTCAAAAATAGTTTGTGAGCTGCAGGGGCCCATGTATTTATATAATGTTAAAAAGTCTCATATCTTAGGTTTCATAGAAAATTGGCCACTACTCTGCCCTTTACAACAAATATTTACGTCTGTATGATCACAAATGAATATCTTAAAATAGGTGTTGCATGTGTTTGTGATGCTCAATGATAAATCTTTTGATTAATGCTGCCTTCATACTAGGCCTTTGACAAATTCCTTTGGACCCATTAACACTGCAAACCATGCAGTTTTTAGGTTTCTGTGTTGTTTGAATTTAGTCAAGAGGTCAGTCTGTGATGTTCAGGTCCTCTAATGGTCAAATGTTACAGGTTAGAGATCACTGAACTTGAACTTTGACTTGCAAATTAAGTTAAAACTTCTTTACATTAGCTTGTGTGTCTGGTCTCCCGAATTGAATGTGCACAAATCAAAGTTGTGGGCCAGAACTATATAATGGACAGAGGTGTGAAACTGTTAAATTCCTGGATTTTAAATTGAATTTGAATTCAGGTAAAAAACAGGACACATAATTAAAGTTCAAATTTGATAGAAAGGTAGTAGAATTACAATGATTTATTTAAGGAAATCAGAAACTGTAACTGTAAAAGACAAATATTTAAATTTGGCCTGACAAAACTTTGTTTAAAAAGCCTTGTGAAAGCCTAGACTTCACATATTATAATCATGTAAAATAAATCATTTTGGCAAGTAAATAAACTTTTAAATTAATGTTACCAAAGATGGTTTTATTTTTCTGTTTTCCTGATTAGTCCAACAAGGGCTAGATTTACTAACAGCTTGCGCCAGTGCAAACCATCTTTTGGCATTAAAATAGTACTGTCAGCATTTACTAAAGACACACAGTGAAAAATAAGCACAGAAGACGTGTGGACAGTCATTTTTGCGCCTGACCTCATTGAATATGCATTTGTAAGAGTTTCCCTGTCAGACGCAACATTTATGGGTGGAGAGTATTAAAATGAATCATGCTACGCCATTTACTAACATTTGCGCTCGCTGAATTACTGGCATTCGCACAATTATTTTACGTTAAAAAAGCATGTCTTAAACTATTTTGGGCCTGTGTCGTAAATAGATCACCTGCACCTGATGAGCATCAGCTTATTTGCGACTACGCTAATTTGTGTTGCACTTGGTATATTGCATTGGTCGTTATCTAAATGAGATGTTGTGTTCTTTAATTTGTGCGTTGTCTGTAAATCACCTGCTGAAATTCCCACGCCAATCTGCGCTGTTACTGCACTTTTTGCCCTGTTTAGTAAATCTGCTCCCAAATCTGGTAGCATTGACTGAAGAAGAGATTGTTTATTAGCCAAATGTTTTTTCCTCTCCAAAAATTTATCCATTTACTCTATTCATTTGTCTCATTGTGGTTCGGGTGCATTTGATATTTGTAAATGCACTAAATTAGACTCTTATTATGCTTTCACAAAGTGTTCACCTCAAGAGATGGCATGACACAAGAACGTTGTTGGTTATGGCTCCCAAAATTGCAGGTGCTCTTTAGAAGCACATCAATACAAGCTCCAGTGCTCAATGTAAGCCGGAAAGCTTCCGAGCAAAGGACAACAAGAGGTCATTAAATAAATTTCCCTTCTGCTATTGTTGTCTTTCATGGTGCTCACTGTGCAAGCTCTTGGTGATATAGATTGTTTTCAACTAACAGGCGGTGAAAATAGTTGCCTCATTATTTTTAATGTGGATTTCAAATCACTCCATTTCAGCAGCGCACTGTCATTTAGTTGGCCAGGCATACCGTGGGATTAAAGCGGAAACAATGGAGTTGCCAGGGGAAATGGGTCTAATTCAGCATTACGCAGTATCCCTGTGCCTCTAATATTGGTCCAGAGCCTAATGCCATCATCCTGAGAATGTTTTAATTTGTTTACGTTGATCGGCGGTCCTTCATTTGAGATGAGAGGGGCAACGAGAAAGGAAGTTTGCTAGTGGTGTTTGCATCTGGGCCTGACTCAAGTGGCCATCACACACTAATTGTTATAATTTTTCAATTTACATTAGGCAGTTGTTTAGCAAACTACCCCCCCCCCCACACACACACACATTTCCCACCGTCCCCAGATCACTTGTCTCCAAACTGCACTGCGGCCCCTAACAAATGACATTTTCCCCTTCATTTTCAATCAAGATGAGCTTTTAATTAGGCCTTCTCTTCATGCTCTCTTGTGGGGTTTCTAATCAAATCAGGGGAATCAAATCTCTTCTGCTGGTGTTTTCTGAAAGATCACCAACCAAATGTTTCATTCTGTTGCATTTTTGCTCAGTGGAAAGAGGAGTTTAGAATGTGTTTGGTCCCATTGTGAGTCCAAGGAATGGACTAACAGTGCTTGACCTCAATAAGCACAACAAATCTTTCAAATACATGAAAATTACAAAATTATGTGAGGTTCTCTTGGTTTGGTCTCAGAGTAGTTAGCCAAAATAGGCATTCTGCTGTTGTTTACTCAGCTTGATGTTTGTGTTCCAAACCTGCTGTATTTTATTTTATTTATTTATTTATTTTTCAGCTTTCATTGTAACAACTTGCCTAATGCAAAATTAAAATTTACTCAAACAAATTACTCTACTGTGATTTTCTTTAGAGGAAATATTCCACATTGTTATTATTATAATTAAGTCTACAATTTTATTATTATAATTATTATTTCTAATTTGATATCATTTTGGTAAATTTAATTTTGTTAAAGTCTACAGTATAGCTATTTTTTGTTGTTATTATTATCATTATTTATAGTTATTGTTTATATCTATATTTATTATTATTATTATTATTATTATTATTATTATTATTATTATTATTATTATAAAAGAGTTTAGAACTAGGTATTTGAAATCAACATACAAAACCTTTCCTATACACCTGTTTGTTCTGTTTGTTTCCTATACACCTGGCACCACACACATATGCAAAGCAGGTATCTCTTGGCACAGCTTTGTCCAAAGACACTCCATGACGACTGGATTATGCTGCCTGTTAGGAGACAGAAGAGTTGCACTGCTCGAGTTGCAGCATCTTAAGATACTAATCGTCTTAGCAGCTGAAAGAATCAAACAGTAGGCCTGAAAGAATATTACTGACGGATAAAAGCTCTGTGCTCAGAGAAGAAAGATTTGCTTTTGCTGGCTCCCTGATTCCATTCAGCTGCAGTGACTATGAGAATACAGTGGCATCAGTATTCTGAGGGATCATTGAGAAAAAGGAAGCACCCCTGCATTTGGACTTCAGTGTCTGTCATGGGATTCACCCAGTAGCTTTTGAATCAGTTTATAGCCCTCCACAGCAAAACAATATCAGAGTCTATTTAGAGGAGATGCTGTATGTAGATGTATACATCTCAGATTCTGCTTCTTTTTATCCATTTATCATGGGCTTTTTCTTTGCCATTGTCAAATGGCAAAGGGCCAGTGAAATCCTGTGCAAAAAAATAGATCTTGAAAATGTTTTTGAAAAGCAGATAAAGAAAGACAGTTTTCAGATAAGCCAAATCAAGCATTGCTATTTCTTTTGCACATACAGCTTTTTTTGTTGTTTCAATTTTCATTTCTGTTTTATATTTTCATTTGTCTTTTTAATTTCAGCTAAAGTTTTAATTTTGTCATGTGCTTTTTGCCATTTTTATAGATCATTCATTGAGATTTAAAGTCACAATTTGAAGTTATGTAGCTGTGAGACAGAGACAGGCTTACATAACCATCTTTGCATGGCCAGAATAGTGTTAAAGAGAGTAAAGTTACACTAACATCAGGTGGCCATCAAAACTGGAACCCACCATTATGTGTGTACATAGGATGAAATGTGACCTTGTATTCGGTTTATTTGTTGGACAGCTTTAAAGGTCAGTGGTTTAACATAGGACAATGTTGATTTGATTTTCTTTGTCCTGGGGGCATTGACTTTCATAGAGGAATCCGTTTCATGGACCAGTAGAGCTGCTGAGAGATTCAGGTATCTCAGCCTGAACTGACGGAAACAAATCCTAGAGCAAAAAAATATATACAAGCTATATGCAGGGAAAAGTTTGAGAGTGGTACTGAGGTGGGATTTAGGGACGGGACTGTTCAGAGGAAGTGTGTCTTTCCAAGCCCTCAAACCAGTGAATCCTTTAGGAGTTTCTGAATGAAGAACTCATAAATAGACTATAGAAGCCCTGTGATATATAGTATCGTCTGTTCTCGGGAAAGGACCATCATGGGAAATATTTCAAAAGCATACCCAACTGCTTAAATGCTTATCAAAAATGCTCTTTGATAGATGTTTCCAAGACCCTTTAGCGAACTACCAGAGCACTCGGGTGTTCTTGCTTAGAGTCTGAACATTCTGTTGCAATATTTCATTGCTGGCAGTGATAAATTTGCTCTGAAACCCATGCAAGGTGCATGGACAATGTCTGATGTCAGTTTATTACCCCTAGTGAGATGGCGACTGCAGGTCTGTTGGAATAAAACATTGATGTGCTTCAGGGGGGATTTGTCTGCTTGACGGGGTTAGACAGTCAGAAATTAGATACTTGGGTCCAAGCGGCTTCTTTGCGTATTAAATATCTAATAAATTTCAGAGACTAATGTTTATTAATTGGGTTTAAACTTTATGCCCTAAAGATCATAATTCACTTCTTTTTTTTTTAACTAATGTGTAAATGTGCGCTATTGTTAAACACAGCCTTAGGGGCCGTTTACACAGAATGCATTTTTCCATTGCACTGTGCTACTTTTCCAATTTTTTTTTTGGCCCCACTTTATGTTAAGTGGACTTAACTACTATGTACTTGCATTTAAATGAATCTTTTGGTATAATGCACGTATTGTGTATTTTTGCATATATTTAAAAAAAATACCTGCATGTAATTACATCTGTAAATAATTTATAGAATTACATATAGAATTACAATGTTGACCCATCCCTTACACCTTAACCCTTAACCCCCTTAAACCTACCCATACCACCAACCTGTCGCTAACCTTACCCATATCCCACCTAAAAAGGAACAAAAGTGTTTTTCAATACACTATGAACACAATAAGTACTTCTTGTACTTTTTTATTTTTTAGTTCATAGTTAAGGCCACTTAATATAAAGTGAGACCAACAGCATTTTAAAAACACATCTGTGTATTTGTCTATCATCTATATCCCAATAATATTTTTAAGAACTTGTTTTCTTCAGCCAAATGAAGTTAAATTACCCTTAAACATTATCAGATTTGGTGGACTAATTATGTTCACAAAAACAGTCCCCCTCTGATCTTTTTTTCTGGCCTTTTGATGACATTTTATAAGTTTATTTAATTGCCAAATGGCTAATTTTACACGATCACTTTTTTTAGAAGCAGTGGTGCAATTATGTGTGTACTTCAGCCTTGTCTCAATTAATTCATATAGAGAAACACCATGGATCAACATCTTTTGCCAAATCTTGACTTTGACCATTGATCAAACCTCCTCCAGTTTAGTCTTTCGTTTGATTGTGTTGTGGTTCACTGCAGTGCTGAAATTGGCCTTTACTTGCTTTCCTTTTCCTGGCCCCATTTTGGAAACATTTTCCTCTGTAGGGTGCTAGACAGTCTCAGTGCACCAAAGTCACCAGGGCCTTTGTAAAAGGAAATAAGACAGAAAAAAATGACAGAATAAAAGAGTAGGGAATTTGTTGTGCGCACACAGTCTTGGAGCCTGTTACCAGTGTAATTTTGTCGTAATTGCGGGCGTGTCGTCTCTCTTAATGTCGAGTGATTGCTGTGAAAGTGGTTGATAACTGCAGTGCTACGCCTTGCTTCCCAGGACATTACACGCTCCTGCCTGTAAAGTAATGGAAATGTGTGATTGTATCAAAGACGTCAGATGCGCGGCACTCTCCTTCACAGGCAACCGTGGAGTTTTCCAGCAGTGTCATTTCCGTTTTCAGCATTTGCATACATGCTGGTAAATTGAACTGGGTATGGATCATGTGGTGCTATTGTGTGTCAAGAATCTTGACCACACAATGAACTTGGTTGCTTGAACTGATAAAATGAAAAGTGAAATAGTTAATCTACGTCTAAATAAATAAGCTTGCTACTTCAGATTGTCTTCAGATTGACTCACTCTGATTCAAACTCATCAAAAGGCTTCTATTAGGACTGTAAAATAATGTATTGATTTACAACCTTATAGTACATGCTTGCAGCTACTAAAGTTGGCAATTTTCCCTTGAAGATGTGGTGCTTCCTATTGCTTCACACTATTTCTTAAGTTTGGTGTATGACTGTTTCAGTTTTAAATTTTGAGCTGAAAAACAGTGATGTTTCTCATTGCACAAGATAGCAGCCATTCATACAGAACAAGTTTTTCTGTTCGACTGTCCCAATTTCTTTTGTTTTTCTATGAAAATATGCAATAGATGGACATTTTGACCTTTGCACTTGCATATTTTGCACTTTCTAAAAGCATGGCGCTCAAGAAGTCCAAAATTGTCTCAAGATCTTGCCTTTTTCCCCCTCATTCCACTGTCAGCATCTCACATTTTTCAATGCAAAAATGCATTCTATGAATGGACCCATATGCTGACTTTCTCCTCAAGGATCATTACTAAATAATCTGCGAAAGTTGCCAGCAAATTCAAATTTCTCACATAAACACATTAGTTATAGCTATTAGTTATACAGAATTAATTACTGAAAAATTAAAACATCAAATTCAAGTATTTCAATATATTGATCCCCATTATGCAAATATGATGTAAAATTATGGTCAAGGAAATGTAAATGCACAAATGTCTAAATGTGTTTTGCTTGAACGGTGCATTTGTATTCTAAGTAAAGCATCTCAATGACTGTGTCAGAGGTTACAATGAAATATCGATTGGCTGTTGCACCCTTACTGGTCTGCAACACGTCGGAATTCCTCCAGGACATCCATCACACGCTCCTTTCACACAAGACCAAGATGCACTAATAGGAGGAACAAGTGGGAGGAGAAATAGAGAGGTATGTGTGTTTCTTGGCTACCTGATTAGAATTATAGTGTGACAACAGCGGAGATCCCTGATCTGTTGCTCAGCTCTGTCAGACCAGAAGATAAATTGCTCTGCCACAGGACCAGTTTTAATGCAAATACGTACGTTACACATCCCAGGGCTTAGGTTCTCCAGTCAGGACACACAAAAGCGCACAAATCATGGCAGCCACTCAGTCAGGGGCTAAGAAATGAGATGTCTTGTCCCGAAGTGGACCTGAACTGAACTACAAGCATTCGAACCGGCCATGTGAGGAGTCACAACACGGAGATTGCCACAGGCAGATTTGAGTGGTTTATGTTAAGCGCCATGTACAGAGGTCGATACTGTCCAGCCAAGAGCCATTGCAGAAATGGCTTAATGGTAAAATCACACAGTGTGACGATTAGAGCGATCATTGTGGAAGCTGTAGTGCAGCATGATGCCCGAGGACGTTGGCATGTTAGACAGGAACATGACAGGTAGGCGATGAGGAACACACCACCATGATGGTTTTTCCTTTATTTTGACCTGGTGGGATAAAAAAAGGAAAATGCATAGTTTTAACAACTTTCAAAACATGCTAAAATTCAACATAAAATAAAAGTTGGTCCTTTTTGTGTACAAATAATCAGAACATGTTATTCCAAATTAAGTATGTGCACTTAGTGGTTTGAAATCTTCCATCTTTGGTGGGTGCTTCATTCTGGACACTGTTTTTAGCCAATCAAATTATTTTGTCAGAATGCAAAGCTACTTTTAAATGGCTGTCAAGGAGAAACATTCATCGAACTAACTTTTTCCATTCCTATGTATGCTTTTCACAATCAGTCGATTCCAAATTTCTTGCTGAACACCACAGTAACCTCACAGTATTTCTTTCACTACTTTTTAGCTGCGCAACAACACTCATGTTGATTCTACAGGGCTAAACATAAAGCACGAGCACTGATTCCCAAATGAATGATTCTCGAGAATTTTTTTTTTTTTTTTTTTTTGTGAATCAGTGGTAACAATTTAATGGTCTCACTTGTTAACATCAGTTAATGCATTAGTTGATGAATTAATATACTTTTACAGCATTTATTAAGCTTAATTTGTGTGTGTGTGCGAGTATGTGCGTGCGAGTGTGTGTGTGTGTGTGTGTGTGTGTGTGTGTGTGTGTTAGTAAATGTAGGAATAACATTAACTAAGATGAAAAAATGTGGTAAAATATTGTTCATTGTTAGTTCATTTGAACTAATGTAGTTTTACTAAAGTTAAGAAATAAAATAAAACATTACATAAAATATTATAAAATGTTACCTAATCGGCTTTGTACTCAACTACATTACACCATTGTTTTCTTTTATCATTGTTATTTAACATAAAGTTAAGTTCAGTTATTGGATTGCATTTGTGCTTCAATCAATCAATCAATCAATCAATCAATCAGATAGATAAATAAATAAATAAATAAATAAATAAATAAATAGTGTGTTAATAACGTCTTAAAAATGAACTCATCATTTTTAAAATTATATTTACACTTTTGTTTAATTGTTTTTGTTTTAATTTTATTATATTTATAACATGTCTTCCTCAAAATAACTGTTAAGGAATTATATTTGTTCAGAGAAACTGGAGTTATTTCTGTGGGATTACGAATCCAATCCCAATACGTTTACCACAAATTATAAATTCATTTTATTTCACACTTGAGAGATTTTTCATAGTCTTGGCTCTTATAAAGGACTTTGGGACTTTATCACCTTGTTCTAACATACACTAACTTTTAATGTCCTTAATACAGGTTAAGGAGAGCACTTCCTCTTTGCACTTCGGCTGGAGAGGCAAGTGGATTATGGCTAGCGTCTATATATGTGTTATGCAAGATTATGCCAGAAAGAAAAACTAATTTTGAGGTGTGCTCTGGTGTTAGTCGCTTTACTGTTTATGCTGTAATAGCTATGTTGGATTTCTCTCCTCGGGTGTTTGTGGGAGTATATGCATATGTGTGTGTGTGTGCGTAAGGTTGGAGAATGCGTGTTGGCACTGTCAGTCTGCATAACGATAAACATGCATTTCAGTGAGGGCTCTTGTTATCTTTAAAGCCCAGGCGTCAAAAAAGACAGACAACATAGAAGCAAACGTTCATTTTCATTATCCTTTCCACTAAATTATTCACACAGTGGATGACCGCTATCTCCCAACAGCACCATTCTGCTCTAAGCTGCCCTTTAACCATAATCAAGAAGCGCAAGACTTGCCTTCTTCCTCCCCATTCGCTCTCTCCCATTCTGCCTCTTTTCTCTGCCCTTTGTTTTTCTGACATTGATACTTACAATAGAGGTGTACAGTACCTCTCCATAGCCACTTCTTTAGCATTGCCAGCTGTCTGTTCATCAGCGGCAGTGGGCGATGCACAAGGGAGGATTTCAGGAAGGGTATTAGAGCGGGACCCTCAGACTAGGAAGGGCTCCGAAAGTCATTGATGGAGGCCAACCCAGAGTTAACTAGATGTCGGTACACATCAGTCACACACACACCCTAGGGACGCCATAGGCCACGTGTTTGACAGTGGCCCCCTCTCACCCTCCTCCATGTGCATGTTTACGTGTGACAATCTCAGTTTTTTTCTGCGATGTTCATTTTGATACTCATTAATACTAATGAGGCAATGATTAAATAAGATAAAGAACATTTTATCAAGGCCTATTAGTATAATGCATCAGATAATAAGTCTAATTGTATAATTGGATTACTGGCAACTGTTTGTTTAAAGATCATAAACAGGCCTCTGAGCCTGAGATTGCTGCATAAAGATAAAGAAGAAGACTCCTGAAAGAAATCATTATGAGCATTTTATTGCGTGTAATGGCCTGTAACAAAAGACATGCAAAAATGTGAACATCAGTGACGTAGATTTTCTTTAGCCCGGCATCTGTTTAGCTGTTGTTAATTTGGCTTTGGTGTGAACAGGTAAACAAATCCACTTCCTTTGAGGAAATTATTCACGATGGCGCTGCTTCTAGTGCCATTATTACAGGCCTGCTTTTGTTCACTAGCATGCAGAAACGCATAGGTAGCCTGTCACATCTTGGAGATGGCACAGGTCACGGCTTATGTCTCTTGGCCAATGCCTGATTGCTCTCTTTTCTACTCTGTATGTAAGCCACTGAAAGCTCTGGCTAATCCACAGTTAATTAAGCCTAAATGGAGCTCTCTCCATAATTCAGAGAAAGACGAGGCGACTAGATACTTTCACTCTGCTCAGTTACTGTCAAAAACACTTTTTCTTCCTCCTCCTCAGTCACACACCTTGACATTCATTTTCTCACTTACTTATTTGCTTTTTTATATTGTGTGATATCAAGAGCTGGCTTCATATTTCATAGTTGCTTCTTCTTGAATAACACATGAGTCATCTTGTAGACATTGTCCATAAATGTACAGAAGAATAGCTTGTGTACTATTTTAATTGAGATTGTTTATTAAAAAATGTAAAACTTTTTTTTATTATTTATTCTTTTTTATATATATAAATATATTTTATTTGGGGAACTAATTCCATTCTGGCATCAGTAATCTGGATCCAGTTGCTGGCCAACTGTATGTTTTCTGAGACATAAGTGTGAGGAAAATAATGACAGAACTTTTATTTTGAGGTGAATTAATTCAATAATGTTATCTAAAATCCCAAACAATGATAAAGCAGGAATGTACTGTATCTCTGGATAATGAATCTGTTTTGTTTCTGGAATTACATTCAAATCAACCAATTAGATTTTTAGACTTTTTAACGCATTAAACTGACAGCCCAAAAAAAAAAAAAAAGTATACTGCATAGAGAGCAGACTATATATAAATTCAGAATGAGTGTGACATTAACAGCATCTAGTTGCTCACAAAGTGGATAATATAAAAACAGAAATATTCTAAGGTTTTTGTTTTCAATATTCAAGTGCTTCGGTTTGAGCTCTCACATCTGCATGTGAAAATGACTTCAAGGGCAGGATCAGACAGAATTGGAGGACATTCAGGCATCAAGATGTCAAGTGTTTATCTCACCTTCCATTCCTCTGCTGGTCACTCCAGCATCTTCAGAGAGCAGCTCTTGCTTGGGGTGACATGTAGCTGTTTATTGAAGAAGGGATCATTTCTGCTCTACTGTCCTGTTCCCCTACAGCGAGCATGGCTGGACATTGGCTTTTGGGTGGGTGAGATACTGATCCGGTGTTTGCGGTTGCAGGGAGCGTGAGAAGATTACACTGGTCCCTGAGGCAGAGCTCTGTCCAAAGGTCCTGTTTCTCTGGAGCTCCGTATCGTCCCACCATCTCTCTTCTGAGTTCTCAGTCAAGGGCATGGCTGATGGATTCTCACAGATTAGGAACAGGTTATCTGAACATTTTGCTCAAGTGGGCCTCAGAGGGCAAATGCGTACTGTAGGTGACAGTAGCACACAGTTCTATTCTGCTGAGGAAAACTGTTTTATAACTGTTCTTTTAGTTAAAGGTGATGTGTGCTATTTTTTGATGTTGAAATGCTTTACCCACATTAAGGTGGAAAGACAGCTAAGTAAAGTATTTGTTTATTGATTTTCTTTGGGTTCTGTGGTGTTATTAAAACATTGATCTGTTTGTTTGAGCTAATCCTGCATAGCAGCACTGGCTCAACCAATGGCATGAGTTTGGGCTGGAGTTACCTGACCAATGAAAAAGAGAAACCAGCTACTGTTTTTGTCTGTTCCTAGCGGCGCAAAAATTGCAAACTTTACCTTAGAGCTGTTAAAAAAGAAAATAAAAAAAATCCATCTTATCCCAGGCTAATATGCAGAACAGATTGTTTTCCTGACAATCAGCTGACGGCGATATATCCAAAACTCATAAGAAAATATATTTATATTTATATTCATATTTATAATTTTACAATTCGTATGAATTTGTACAGTTATTTGTGAAACTTATGAATTTTAGAAAATAATGTAAAGATGAAGGTCCATGCCTAAACCTAACCATCAGTGGAGCAGTTCCAGATTGTTATTTCATTACAAATTAGCCACCAACTGGCAAAAAAAAGGTAGATTTCACCACCAGCTACAATTCAGTTAAAGTCTTTTCCTGTCATTCCAACTCAAATTCCTGTGTGTTGTGGCCAGTTCAGTTCAAATTCATTCTCATAAACTGAATAAGGGCAAATTGCTTCAATTCTGAATTTTGCCCAACCTTGGTAAATCACATTTTATGCAGTACATGGTGCAAAGGAAACACGTCTAAAGAGAAAGGAAAGAAAGAAGTTTGTTCTTCTGTGTATAATTATGTTTCAATAGCTGTTGCTAGGTATTTTCATTCATTCCTTGTCATTATAACGACCCCACATTTACTCACTCAATTTGTGTCAGAGAAAGAGAAATGAGAAACAGTGCGACAGAAATCCAGAGAGAAAGAAAGAGAGCCAGAGAGTTCATAACACATATAAAAGAGAGGAGCAGAGGGCCTGGCTTCACTGTTTTAATTGACTTTGCTAGTGTGGTTAATAAGGTAGACGTTCTGTAGGCAGCGAGACAGCAAGCTGAGCTACTGAACATAATGGGTCTCTGAAGATCACTTCCTCTACGAGAGAACACACAGACCTCCCTTCGCCATCTGTCCTTCAGTCCGAGCGCATGCTGAGTAAATTATGTCTCGTATAATGGACTCAAGTGAAAAATAGGCCGCTCTCAGAGCCTGAGTGCCTGGTTTAATGCTGGGGTTACAGCAGCGGTCTGAAGATACTTGGCGGCAAATTGCAGAAATGTTCTAATGTCACCTCTCATGAATGAATCCCATCTGTGATTTATTTAATGGCATGTAAAGTGAGTAAATATTATTAAAAATGCCCCATCCTTTGCTACACCAGAGTGGCTCTATTTCAAAGTGGATTTGTTTAATCCTATGGCAAATTGATCTTATTCCTATAGGAAATTACACAAAATCGTCAGTAAACAGCTCTAATTCTATGATAAATGATCCCTCCCACTCCACGAATATGGGGTTGACACTGACATAAATTGGCCTTGGAAAATAGAGCAAGAGATTCACTTAGGGACAAGAGGAAGCGATACACCATTCAGCAGAGAGATTTACCTCTAAAATTACAAAGATGCCCTAGTCAGTGATTTTGCAGGTAAATTAAACAAAAGTGGGGAGAGCGGGAATTATTGTAACTCTCTTTGGCTTTTGCTCATTTATTTAGAAAACATGTATCCGAAAGATTTGAAATCTTACCCCAGACATATTTGTTAGTGGTCATTACCTGTGCCAATTAAACTTGAAAAATTAGATGTGCACAGACAGATATTATATTCATATCACCTATGCTACATAACTGTAACAGTCAATGAAAACTCTGTGTACTGTGCTTTTACAGTGGGGTCCAAATGACTGAGACCATTTGTGAAAATCTTTCTGTTTGCAATGAAGTACAGTTTATTTTATTTCTATTTTAATACTGTTTTGGTCATTTTCATTTTGTTTAACTTGGCCTACTAGAACAACTGAAACTACAACCAAATTAAAATTATTAAAAACTATATAGAGACGCTAATAAAAAATGACAAAAACAAAGGAAAAATTACTAAAACTTTAAAATTAACATGAAATCAGAAAACATAAAATCAAATTCAAAATGTCTAAAATACTGAAATATACTAAAGTACTTAAAAAAAATACTGAAAAATACTAAAGTACTTTAAATTACTGTAATTCAGTTACTTAATTCTCACTTAAAACATTTTTCTGTTCTTTTTCAAAGAAATCCATGTGTATTGTTATTGAAACTGTTATTTTGCTAATTGGTAGATGATTCAATTTTGCAAATAAAATAAAAGCAAATATTAAATCACTTATCATAGAACACATGTAACTCAGTGGATGAGTAAAATAATGGAGCTCAACTTGTTGAAGTCAGAAACGCTTTAATTTTTTTGTTCTAACATAAATGACACACCATCATACTTCAAAAGTGAATTTTGAAATCATTGTGTTTTATACTAAACTTCCATGAGGATGTGAGCTTATGTGCTTCATGAAAAAAACACCTTTCACTTAGTATACAGTATTAACATTCAAAAAAAAATATTTACTAAATTAAAAAATCCTGAAAAATTATCCAGTGTGTAACACAACTCTTTAGTGAATGAAAACATCCTGCAAAGTTTCAAATCTGAAAGTGAACCATGTATAAAGTTATTGTCTCTCAAAAGAAAGGGTCGACTCTGAATCGTTGAAATGAGTCATTTTTAAAATGTATCCAAAGCCATTTCATGTTGACGTCAATATGAAAAAAGAAAATAGCGTAAAAATAGCGGTTTCCCTGGTAACTGTACAAAAAGCAGCACTGTCTCACAAAACTGTTTTATTAGGCATTACAGGCATGATGAAATGAAAATGAGACCAATCGGATCAATCACTGCAGATTAGCATCGGGTTTGGAAAAATGAATCGTTGAGCGGATCATTTGGGAGTCGTTGAGTAAGTAGGATAAAAATAAATGCATATTTAGACAATGAAAGTGTTTTTTGACTTTGCATGCATGTCAACCTATTGTTGGGGACTCCCAAAACCAAAATATGAACCTTTCATTACCCATAATAGGGGCACTTTAAGGCAGGTTTTATGATTACAAACTAAACAGCTTTATTTCCTGTAGCCTACAGGAAATAGCTTTATAGCTTTAGAAATAAACATGTTCTCTTTCATTTTTATTCATTTGAAATCTTCACTTCAAGAACCTTTTCCCAAGTGAAGGATAATTGAATCTTATAACCAGGTAATGAAAAGTCATATTGACCCCTGTGGTTAGAGGCACAGTCGAATGAAATAAAGCACGTGTCACATATCAAAGCGAGCATGAAGTAAACACGTCGGACAAACTTGTCCCCTGGTGAGCGGCTCATCTCTTCTTTTCAGCGAACTGGAGGTGTCTGAGTGCCAGCATTTCCTGTGGGACCCCAGGAAACTAGACCAGAATGGGTTTGTGGTGCGAAATGCACCAGCCCCGTGCTCCCTTTGAGGAGCCGTGTGCTCGGCTTGATCTCAGCGAGCTTGTTGATTCACATGTTAAAGCTCACCATCACAGGCTCTCAGTACACAGTCGTGTGGGAAGTGGATTATGCCACAAAAAAAGCTACTCTGCTTTTTCAAGTGTGTGATTTGCTGTTGTTTGTGAGTCTGTTTGTATTTTGAAAGGCAGAGCAAGTGAGAGAAGGAGAAGGTTTTACATTGTCTTTGTCAAAAGAGCAGAAAATGAAAACATGGGAAAGCGTAATGACGAGAGAGAGAGGATAAGTAGTGGTGTACCACAGATATCGGAAGTCCCCATGTGAACCATGAGATGTCTGAGGCAATGGTGGCATCATGCACAAATGTTTGTCACATACTGTAACTAGAATACAGTTTAAAAGTTTAGGGTAAGATTTATTTTTTTATTTGTATTTTTTTAAAGAAATAAACATTTACATTCAGCAAGGACACATTAAATTATTGCAATAATGTGTCAAAATATTTTTAGTTTTTGTTTTAATTTTAGTTTTAAAAATAATGTAAACACCAAACATTTGAAAGGTAGTACATACAGTGCCTTGCAAAAGTATTCATACCCCTTCTTTTTTTTTCACATTTTGTTATGTTGCTGCCTTATGTTAAACTGCTTTAAATTACTTTTTCTCCACATCAGTCTACACTAAATACACCACAATGGTAAAGCAAAAAAAAAAAAAACAGTTTTTTAACATCTCTCCAAATTTATGAAAAATAAAAAACTTAAATGATTCCATTACATGAGTACTCATACCTTTATCTGGGACAGCTGAAATTTAGCTCAGGAGCATTCATATTGCTTGTAAATGTTACTACACTTTTACTATACAAAAAAAATGTATAGCCTGAATGCACTGTAAGTCGTTTTGGATAAAAGCATCTGCTAAATGCATAAATGTTAATGTAAATATTTAAATACGTGATGAGAAAGCAATGTAGATGTTGTGGGAAAAATAAATAAATTAATACTACAGCCTTCACTTCTCCAGCGTGTTTTAAGTTTATGGCCTGCCCAACTTGGAAAGTTAGAAATACTGTATGACTTGAGGGTCCATTCATGTCCAATTTCTGACTAGGAAATTATTGCATTTATGATTGAGACAACATGTGAAGGCAGCATTACAATTGAAGTTACCAACTGAGAAAGTTGACAGACTGTTTAAAAACAATGCGTGGATGGTCAACAATCCTCTGCTTTTGCATTTAATATCCCTCCAACCTTGTGATTAAATAGTTTTTTCCCCAGGTTTGACATAATGGTGTAAAATTCAGAAGTCTAATTCTGAAATTCAGAAGATAAAACACAAATAAGTTCTGATTGGTGTCATGGAGAGGCAAAGTGGTGCCCCTGGCAGGATTCATGAAACTTAATTAGAGCTTTTAATGCTCCATCAAATGTGCATTTTGGGTTGGAGGTATTACTTAACCTTGACAAGATCAGCCAGTGTGATATTCGAACATGTACCTCCATTGGTTTTTATGGATGGCTTTCAACTGCTAATTGAGATCAAATGTTCATTTATGGGGCATTTTTGCAGGAATGGGCAAGGAATGCATTAGGATAATCAAAGTTATTCAGATAAGAGCAGCAATTAAGACGATTCATTAACAGAACAGCTTTATTTGTGTTTGTCATTCAGCATTATTACAATATCTCTTATTATAGATAATGTGTAAATTGCACTGCTTAAAAGGAAAAATAGGCCAACATGCACTGAACATCTGAAGACAGTAACGTATTGACAGTTTTATAAAGTAAATATATAAAAATGTCTCTTATTATAGATAATGTGTATAAATTGCACTGCTAAAAATGAAAAATAGGCCGACATGCACTGAACATCTGAAGTCAGTAACGTCTTGACAGTTTTATAAAGAGAAGCTTATGAGAAGCTACTCTAAGAGCAAACTAAAATATAAATGTCAACAACACCAGAATGCCTGTAGAGCCAAAGTGTTCTGGATAATCAACCTACAAATGTCTAACGTAGAAGCTGTTTCCAGGGCCTTTTCTTGGCTGGGCAACTCTGGCCCTCAAGGTATTATTATTATGATACAAAGAAATAATTGATGACTTTGCTTTCAGAAAGTGAAGAAAACAAACATTTTGAAGAGCCAGGATATAGAGTATACCATTTGAACACTGAAACCATTCAGTTTTCTTTAGATGTTTGATATACAATAAATATAATATTGTATATGCTCATATACCTATTTTTAATTTTTTTTATAATGTTTAATTATTTAAAATAAGTTTTTAGAAGAAGTTAATGGAGTCTTTTATGCTCATCAATGCTATTTATTTGATCAAATATTATGCAACATTATTGCAATTTCTAAAATTTGTTTTCTATTTTAATATACTTTAAAATATAATTTATTTTGGTGACACAGTGCTGAATTTTCATCAGTCATTACACTAATCTTCAGTGTCACATGATCCTTCAAAAATCATTCTAATATGTTGATTTATTATCAGTGTTGAAACTGTTGTTCTGCTTAATATTTCTTTTGGAACCCGTGATACTTTTTTCTTTGATGAATAAAAAGTTTAAAAGAAGATTTATTCAAAATAGAAATCTTTTCTAACAATGTAAGTCTTTACTATCACTTTTTATCCATTTAACACATCCTTGATGAATAAAAGTAAGATTTTTTTTTTTAATTTTCCTTTAAAAAGTTTATTTTGAATAAACACTGTTCTTTTTAACTATTTCTTTATCAAAAAAAAAAAATGAAAAAAAGTATCATAGGTCCCATAAAATGTTAAGCAGCACAACTGTTTCTAGCATTGATTATAAGTAAGCATATTAGAATGATTTCTGGAGGATCACTGAAGACTGAAGTAATGATGCTTAAAATACAGCTTTGCTTCACAGGAATACATTCTATTTTAAGGTATATTAAAATAAAAAAAAACATATTTTATTTAAAAAAAAAATGTGTTTCTGATCAAATAAATACAGCCTTGATGAGCATTAGAAACTTCTTTAAAAACATTAAAAAACTTACTGATCCAAAACTTTGGAAGGACAGTATATTATTTTTATTTGCTCATATACCTATTTTTATTATTTCTATTTATTTATTCCATTTAATAGTACATATTTTTGTTTTTGATGTTTTGTTTGCTCAAGGAAATATATTTTCCCTATATATTGTTATTTATTCTTTTTCTTTAAGTATATTGTATTTATTCTTCTTTATGTTTGTTAAATATTCTTGTTGATGCCTCTGTATATTAAGCTAGTCAAGGAGAAGGTATTTTTTTTGACATCTTTCCTCATGCATTAAATACACCTTTCATCGTTCTTGTTAAACGAGGTCTGGAATTTTTTAGCACCTGATGATCAGAGAATTTCCGCTCCTCTGGTTTTCATGTCCTTGACTGAGCAAGGTGACAGAGAATATATTACACTAAAACGAACCCGTTTTATGACCTGCCTGTCTGTGTATGCACTTAGCAGAAAATTAAATTAGTTCACAAAGTGTAATCCAAAAAAAAAAACACACACACACACATGCACAAAAAACCTGTTCGCTCTGAGCTAAAAGCATGTATTTTTGTGGACTCATAAATCATTATGTAAGTCTCTTAGTCTCAGCATGCAACACAGCATTACAGATACAACTGGAACCCTGGGTGAAAAACAACTTAGAGCGGCAGGCCTCACTGGAAGATGATGACTGAAAATGAATTTAATCGGAGTCCAGTGGAGAGATTTCTCTCTTTTATGCTTCCCCCACCCCCATCCCACTCGCATAACATCGCTGTCCCTTTTGGCCCCTGGAGAAACGGAATAGGTGTGGAGGAGTCTGGAATGTGCGTTTCTATGGTTACGTATGGCAGGAGAAAAGAGAGATTTTAGCCGGAGGGAAATGGTCAGGATTCAGGACGCAACCTCCTTTCACGCTCCTTTTCCGTAGAACTTTCACCTCAATTTTTGCAGCAGGAGACCAGAGAGAGGAACAGGCAAAGGTCACTTCACTGAACGCCTGCTGCGTTTCTCAGTGTTTCTGCATCATCTCAACTTCTGCTGCACAACTTGTTCAGTGCTAGGTCTGAAAATGTTTCACAGTTAACTTTTAACAATCAAAGATTCGAATTAAACTTATGCGCAAAACTAGAATATCGCATAAAACATTTGCGAATAAAGCACCGTTTCCATCCAACGAGTCAAAGAGAACAAAATTGTCAATTCCTGGTAAACTGGCACTAAATATCACAAAGAAAACTAAGAGAAGCCACTGAATAAAATAATTTTCATATATGATAAATTACTTGCACCTCAGAGTGAGCAGATGAAATGATAAATGCAGTCATTGCTTTCAGAGGTGGATGCCAGCTGTTTGGGAACGCAGTCAATTGTACAATTGTACAGAAATACTTTGACGACAGACTTTGCTCAGGGATTTCAGAACAAACGTAACATTTCAAGACCTTTGGAACGAGATCGGTCCGCTGCTAGTCAAGTCATCCCATCTCATAGGGCAAAGTCACATGACTTTTTCGATGTGCATGAAGGAATTTATTCGGTAAATGTGTTTCCACCGTAGTTTATGCACATTTTTTCTTCATGGATAAAAAGTTTTTCCTACTCATTTTTTAGAATTTATGTGCATCTTGGCATTTCTATCCAGTGTTTATTTTTTATGCGATATTCCAAAATGAGCATAAAAATAGGTGGATGAAAACATAGCTAGTATCGACAACGTTTTCAGCCAAAAATGGGAAACTTTTTATGCGTTTTGCCTGTTCGTTTACATGACAATGGCGTTTTGTGGACTGAAAATGCAAATTTATGAAAACGGGTTTCAAAGTGCAAGTTTTTGAAAACGCCACTGTTATCGTTTCTGTGTAAACACCCAATACGGGAATCTTTGAAAACGGTAACGTCATGCGCATGTGTAGTACATCATGTTAGTGTTTTTTTTGTTTTTTTGTAGTACGTGTTAGGTATGTAGACAATCTAGACGTGCCCAGCATGTGCTGATTTTAAAGGCAAGCGTGAACAAACTTTTCAGTTTTTGACTACATCGTTGTCGTGTAAACGTAGCCTCACTCTCTCTAAGGGGCATGCAGACTCTTTCAAAAACAGAGAGACACTGAAACAGAACACAAGGGTTTAGAGATGTGTTTTGATCAATGTTTAACTTCGACAAGCCTAGATAAATTGTGCAACAGGATGCAGAAAAAAACTGTCTAGAAACACAAATGCTTGGCCAACACTTTGAAAAATGTAACAAAGATCAGTAATTAAAGGTTAAATAGAGTTATCTTCACATATCTGGGCTATTAAATGTGACATTATTCAGAGCAAAAAATGTGTCAACTTTAATTTGCTCAGCAGGATTCAAAAACTGTTGTTATTTTATTAACAGTATTGACTTGAAAAAGAGAAGCGGCTCTAGAAGCAGACTGACATGTCTGCTGTTGAAGGACATTATATAGGAATTTGTGGTAAAAATGTTGAGTGAATATGTTGAGGAATGCAAGGCCAAAGCTGCCACAGTTTTTAGGGCGCCTACACACTTGAATTTACAGTTTGTCAGAGAGTTATGAAAATCTGTTGATATTAATGGGAATGGTGTGTCAAGTGAACATTTGTGGACAAAGGTGATACTGTGTTAGGGAAACAATATTTACATAATATTTTCTGCAACATTGACCAAAGAGCATTTCAGACAAACATTAATTAGGATTAAAGTAGGCCAACAGGGAAAAACTTTTATATTTTTTTTATGTTTGATGTGTGGCTTGCAAAAATAATAAAAACCATTACATTACCATTACTTACATTTTTTTAAATTAATAGATTTTTTTTTTCAGCAATAAAATAATAAAAAAAAAAAAATCAAAACAAAAAAAAATTAAAAAAAACAACATTCAACTTAAAACACTAAAAATCAAATAAAATTATTTCTGACGGATGATTTGACACTTCAGCTTTGATCGCAGGGAATGTTTTGACTGATAATCAACATTGAGCATAGAAAATTGTAGCATCAAATCAACATTATTATAATGATTTATGAAGGATCATATAACATTGAAGACTGAAATAATGGCTGCTGAAAAATCAGCTTTGTAATCACAGGTATAAAATATATTTTAAATGCTATCCATTAAACAAATAGAAATCAAAATTAAAAATACTTTTCTCTTCCATAAGGTGAAGTTATGAAATCTACCAGCAGGTGTTAACTGGACTGTTAACCAGCCAAATCTAGACCCCTTTGTAAAAACTCACTAAAATATATTAATATATTTAATTAAATTAACACTCACAGTTCAAAACAAGAGGTTCTGTGGTATCAGTATGGATTTTTATGACATGACACGCTCAAAACGCACTAGTATGTACTTTTCCATTATTAGCAATGTATTTATGTTTCATGCATAGTATAAGCAAACTGGGTCATGTCCTCTCTCTGAAATTTCAGTCTGATGTCCTTCACTCTCTGCCTCTCTGTGTTAATTACTGAGATCAATAGGGCTGTTTCTCAGGCACACTAACCTTGAGCACTTGGGAAATTACTAATTAAATCTTAGCTGCCCACCGTGTGTGTGAAGATATGTAATTTAAAAGAGGAGCAGATGGTCACGCCTTTAAGAGCGCCCCCTTTTTCCCCAGGCGGACGGAGGAGGACCCAGACAGGCACATTAGACATCTTTAAATGCCTTTAATTTATCTGGCAGGTCATCACGACATCGAAGTTAAAGGAACGAGAGCGTGAAACTGCTGTTAATAGATATCCACAAGGTTTTATATATATATATATATATATATATATATATATATATATGTTTTCTTTTGTGTGTGTGTGTGTGTGTGTGTGTGTGTGTGTGTGTGTGTGTGTGTGTGTGTGTGTGTGTGTGTGACCCTGGACCACAAAACCAGTCATAAGGATAAATTTTTCAAAATTGAGAATTATACATCAGCTGAAAGCTTAATATATAAGCTTTCCGTTGATGAATGGTTGTATGTATGTTAGGATAGGACAATATTTGGCCGAGATACAATTTTTTGAATGTTGAGAATCAGAGGGTGCAAAAAAAATCTAAACCTTGAGAAAATCACCTTTAAAGCTGTCCAAATTAAGTCCTTAGCAATGCATATTACTAATCAAAAATTAAGTTTTAATATATTTATGGTAGGAAATTTACTAAATATCTTTCATTGAACATGATATTTACTTAATATCCTACTGATTTTTGGCATAAAAGAAAAATTGATAATTCTGACCCATATAATGCATTTTTGGTTATTGCTACAAATATACCCCAGCGACTTAAGACTGTTTTTTGCTCCAGGGTCACATATATATATATCCGAGGGGAAAGATCTGTACAGATATGAAATGGGACAAGCACTTTTCAACAAATATGGTATAAATAGTACAAAATATTATGAAAATATTTTTTTTAACAAATCAAAAATAGACAAGAATGAAGAAAGAACAATGTAAAAAAAAAAAAAATTGGAATAAAACAAAGATTATTGGAGTAGATTTTATAAGAAGATATTAAATTTTTTCTGTTCAAACATTTAATATTTAATTTAATGTGTTGCATTCTGTTTCTTTGTAATTGTTTGTGAAATTTACTAACAATTTCAGAGTACAAGTAGTTTCTACAAGTAGTTTTTTTATTTATTTATTTATTTTAAATAAGAAATAAATAAAAATTAATAATTATATAAAAATTAATAATTAATAATTTTTTAGCCTCAGAAAATGATGATCACCATGAGGTCAAACATTCTATTTAAATTTTTTTATTATTATTATTTAATTTCTATTTATTTTTATATATTAAAAATGTTTTTAAAGGTTTTTTCAAAAGTGTTCTTTTTATCAATTATCATTGTAAATATTATGATTTTTTTTTTAACAAATCAAAAAAGACAAGCATGACAGTAAAAGAGCACTGTAAAAAATATACTTTTGAATAAAACAAAGATTATTGGAGTAGGTTTTACAAGAAAATACTATTTCATTTTTTTGACTTCAAAATTTCATATTTAATTTTATTTTATTTTATTTTATTTGTAATGGGAAAAGTTGCGTGCAGTATACTGTAACTCCTTACTGCCTGTTTACATAGCAGATGTCAGCTCTGTCCACTTTAAATCTTCCCATTAATGAAAGTTAATGAGTAGGGGGTTAAGTCTTTTTATAAATATAGTTTATTAGCTGTAATTACAGGCTTACCCTGCTCTGTTGAATCTAGACAAACGCTTGTGTTCCCAGAGTATCTCTTATTCAGTGGTCACAATGTATTGGTTTGTAGTGGTAAACATGTCAATCTCTGAATCAAAATCTTCAAGATCTGCAGTTGTTGTGACCTAATCCATTTTTGAGCAGTGTGTGTTTGAAGAAGAACAGAAGAATGTATTCCCTATGTGGGATTTAAAAATTTCACCGTCTTTACTTATTGATGGTGTATTGTGTTTGTGTTTGTGTTTATTTCACAACAGAAGAACCATCTCAGTCTGCATAATATCCACAAATTACAAATAGAAGAGACACAGACTCAAAAACAAATGTTAACAAGCTCAAAACAACCAAACTGCCAGTATGTTTTAGTCAATGGAAATGAAATTTAGTAAGAGAATACAGTTTATGTTTTCTAAAGAAAATATGGGTTCTGTTTGCTTTGACTTGACTCAGTTCTGACACTGACTGCTCTGCTTTCTGACACTCCGGCCTGTAATTTGCGCAGATCAGCCCTTTGTGTGACAAAACCTGGCAATCACCAGATCCAATTAGACAAGCAAGGAGGCCAGAGCCCACAGAGTAGCACTGAGGGCATTACTGCATGAAGAGAATCACACAGAGAATGCTAAACCGAACGCTTCCCATTCACTACATTAACATGGAGCGCTGCATTGCATACACTCTTCTTGCAACCTCTCCAAACGGCGTGTATTGATGATTTGATTCATCCATTTATCCACTCATTCGTCTTCATTTCAAAGCAATGAGATGTGTAGTTTTAATTGTGCTTTTTGTTGGTTTTCACACAATCCGAACAGACGCTCTTTGTATTCACTCCCAGAGGCCTGCAGCACAATTAAGTGGAAAAAAATGTTCAGAGTGAATGTTATTTTTTGTAGCATTGCTTTGTGTATATTGTTCGCACATGTTGATGAGGTTCACAGATGTTATAATTGAAGTGATTTGAAATGATTTTTAAAATGTCGTGTTAGATGATTATAGCACATCCTCTTTTATTTTATACAATAGCAGTTAGTTGACCTCGTAGCAGCCGAGGGGCCAAACAGCTCCTTTCACCCGCATTTCAATTAATGCTGCCATTGCTGAAAAGATTACAAGTGTATTTACCTAGCAACATCTCACCTAGACTGACTTTTGAGTTAACACAATTTTGTGCAGTTTATTCTAGACAAGATCTGTCCACTGTATCCTTTATTTTGGCATACCTAAGAAGACACAATTGTCTTTTATTGCATGTGGTGTTTTGTTGTAAATGCACTCCATTGATGCTCCGTATTTGTTTGTATGAGTCTCAGAGTCTTCCTCTCTGCCCCTCAGCATCACAGCTGGAACACTTCTGGCTGTCTCTCTGAACACTTAAGCGCTCGCTCATCTTGCCCTTTGTGAAGAGAGCTCTTCTGCTTCTTGTTTTTACAGAGCGAAGGTAAATATGAGGATAAGTGCTCATCTTAATACCTTCCTTCTCTCTCAGATGCAGTCTGTTTGCATGGGCGGAGAGCGGTGGGCGTTAGGGACTGGGTGAGCTAATTGGCCCCGAGCATAGTGCTTAATCCCCATCTAACTCATTAGACAGAGAAACAAACAGGGCGGCTCAGAGAGAGACTATAATTAAGAGAGATCTGTGACACCAAATCCTGTGTGGCATGAATCTGATGCAAACACATCTGTCAAAACAATCCCCTCTCTTTGCTGTTTTCTAGCCCCTTTCTTCTTTCTTGCACACTTTCTTTTTTTTTCTGCATCTATCTACACAGCAAAAATAATATTGGGAGATCTGGCACCATGAGTGTTAAAATGAACACTTCCGGGTCCATCTTTGATAGATTAGTCAATAAATACTTTTCCAAAGTGAATGTAATGCCACACAACTTATTCAGAACAACATCATTTGTCTTTATAAGGTGACAAGAGAGAAATACTCATTAAGAATTAGTACTCATTATGATATAGGTTTCCCTCCCCACACATCCCAACTTTCCTTCTCTCTATTCAGAAAACTGGCATATTGACTAATGAATCCCCAAAGCACTCTGCTAATGCCATCTCGAATGTGTAATTTAATGATCGTACACACACTTCGTCACTTCTCTCCTCTGCCACCATAATCCCCTTTTCTTTCACTTATTCCCTTTCTTTTCTCAATTTCAGTCGTGCATGATAAGCTCCGGCATTAATCCTGAATGTCGGAGAGAGCCACGGGCCCGTTCTGCTCTCCATGATGTGATGTGCAATATTTACACATGGCAATCAGCGCACACAGCCTCTGTTCTCTGCAGGGCTACAGATTGTATCATTACAGTGCAACATCACAGATCCATCAGTTTATGATGCCAAATTACTGTGTGCAAACATCAGTCATGCCCTCTGGTCAAATTTGTACTCTGACAGTTACTACTTAGAAAGGGATTAAATTTACTCACTGAGAACAAACACAGGCAAACACCACACCTGATCAGAGCCTTGTCATTCAACACTGCCACCAAACTGAAAAATAAATACAGGAGGGTCCAAAGTTGTAAAATTTGTAAAAGTTGTAAAATTTTGCTTTTATTTTTTATTTTTTCTAATAAAAATAACATTTTTATTCTGCTATATATATATATATATATATATATATATATATTTATATATATATATATATATTATATATATATATATATATATATATATATATATATGTATATGTATACTGGCCTCAGGGAATGGTTGGATGGCAGGGAATGGTTGGATGGCATGAATTAATAGTGCATCTTTGGACAGAGGTTGCACCACTGCCACAGGGCTGCAGTCCAGCATTTTCTGCATACAGGCTGGTATTATCTGGCAGAGCACGGGTGGATGACACAGGGATCAAGGCTGGAGTACAATTACTTATTCAGTAGCACTGTAACTGCCCTGAGATATGCACTTAACTCCCACCTACCTTGTAGTGATGTTCAAACTAATGATACAGCACCATGTTTGGAAAGGCAGTAAGCTGCCCAATTGCAGGAGAAGAAAGACTATTGGATTCAAAACAAACATAAAGCTAAACTTGGCATGATGTTAATGATAGGTACATGATTAATATGTAGTATGTAGTGGAATAAACATTTTGGAGGTTCATTCAAAAATGCATTTAAAATGCAATGCATAAAGACATTGAACGCACCACTTCTATGATGAAGTTTTCTGTTTGAAAGTAGATGTCAAATGTAATAATATTAATGATTCAATACCCTAAATGTTATATATATATATATATATATATATATATATATATATATATAATATATATATATATATATATATATATATATATATATATATATATAGAACACTAATAATAATTGAAAACACCATGCTTTTGGAAAAGCTTGAAAATGATGACGCATTAGTGGGACTGCACTGGCATGTTTCAAATCATACTTAAGTTATATTTACATACACATCATCTGACTGTTATCAATTAATAGTAGAACATGTAGGGGTGTCATATTGGGCACTGCAAGGCTTAGTATTTGGACCATTGCTTTTCACCCTGTGCATGCTTCCCTTGGGAAATATCAATAAGAAACATGGAGTGACATTATATTTCCTTAAGGCCCAATAAAATATACTAATTCACAAAATTAACTAAATGCACAGTGGATACAAAAAAAAAAAGTTCCTACTATTAAATTCAGGAAAAAAGTTTTCATTATAGAACCAAAAACCTTGATGGATGTCCTGTGAAGGAAAAGTTTATTTTTTAACAGCCAATCCTTCAGTGTCACATGATCCTTCATAAATCCTCAAAAAACATTTTGTAATAATATAAATGTTAAAAACTGTTTTTGTTGTTTAATATTGTGTGGAAAATGCAATTATCATTCAAAAGTTTGGGGTAGAGATACTTTTATTCAGCAAAGATGCATTGAATTGATCAAAAGTGACAGTGAAGACATTCACAGTATAACAATTTAAAAAAATGGAGGGAAAATAATTGGTTACTTTTTATTTATTTATTGCATCTCTTTTTTTTAATAGTTTCTGTTAAATTTGGTCTAGATTTGTTTTTAAAGATAAATCTTTGAATATCTTTATTTGTCATTGACCCATTTACAAATATTAATACATTAAATTATGCTGAATTATGTAAAGCACTCATACTACATCTTAAACTGAAAGAAGCAGAAAGTCAGCTTTTGTCGTCATAAACCCTGAACAGTTCACACAGACTAAAATCTTACAGTCAAATGACAGTTTCTACCAGGTAAGCACTTTGGCACAGTACAACCTTAATCAGCCTTAGGAATGGATAAATTACAAAACCATTTGCCTCCATTAGCCTATGCAGATGAGACTGAGAGAGAAATGACACCTGACCTGCACTGGGGAAGCAGCTGCCATTGATGGAGGACAATCCAGCCTCATTTAGCTTCAAATTACCCCGGGAACTA
Source organism: Cyprinus carpio (assembly GCF_018340385.1). NCBI lineage: Eukaryota > Metazoa > Chordata > Actinopteri > Cypriniformes > Cyprinidae > Cyprinus > Cyprinus carpio. Next base: position 19,976,283 of record NC_056614.1, on the reverse strand, counting down.
TTCTGCTTCTGCATTCAGCCAATCATAAAAGACCTTTAAATGCAGTATTTCGGATATCATTTCTGTCTGGTTGTTCTCTCAATAAGTGCAATTTTATGGTCAGTTGACTGGTAGTAATGGTATCCTTTAAGACTGATTAAGTTCATTAGTTTCTTCACTCAGGACACACAGTGAAGCGTAGGATATCTCTATTCATCCCCGTTCACCTTTTCCTGGTACATTGGTTATATCCTCTCCACTTGCCAACATCTGCCAGTAGTCATCATTATATGGATAAAAATTGAAGCCCTTTTCAAAATTAAATCTTTTGTTGCGGTTTGCTCTTACAGAGAGAAACAAAGCAAGCATTTTTAATTACTACAGCTGGGGCCCTAATGTTCCAGCTCTGAGAGAAAGAAAGAGGCGGATTTCAAAGATTTAATACTTTAAAGTTTAAGAAGGACATTTGTGAACATTTGTATTTACAAACCCGATTCCAAAAAAGTTGGGACACTGTACAAATTGTGAGTAAAAAGGGAATGGAATAATTTACAAATCTCATAAACGTATATTTTATTCACAATAGAATATTGATAACATATCAAATGTTGAAAGTGAGACATTTTGAAATGTCATGCCAAATATTGGCTCATTTTGGATTTCATGAGAGCTACACATTCCAAAAAAGTTGGGACAGGTAGCAATAAGAGGCCAGAAAAGTTAAATGTACATATAAGGAACAGCTGGAGGACCAATTTGCAACTTATTAGATCAATTGGCAACATGATTGGGTATAAAAAGAGCCTCTCAGAGTGGCAGTGTCTCTCAGAAGTCAAGATGGGCAGAGGATCACCAATTCCCCCAATGCTGCGGCAAAATATAGTTGTTTCTCAGAGAAAAATTACTAAAAACTCTATAGGTAAAAAAAGAAGCCATATCTAAACATGATCCAGAAGCGCAGGCGTTTTCTCTGGGCCAAGTCTCATTTAAAATGGACTGTGGCAAAGTGGAAAACTGTTCTGTCAGACGAATCAAAATTTGAAGTTCTTTTTGGAAAACTGGGACGCCATGTCATCCGGACTAAAAGGGACAAGGAAACCCAAGTTGTTATCAGCGCTCAGTTCAGAAGCCTGCATCTCTGATGGTATGGGGTTGCATGAGTGCGTGTGGCATGGGCAGCTTACACATCTGGAAAGGCACCATCAATGCTGAAAGGTATATCCAAGTTCTAGAACAACATATGCTCCCATCCATACGTCGTCTCTTTCAGAGAAGACCTTGTATTTTCCAACATGACAATGCCAGACCACATACTGCATCAATTACAACACCATGGCTGCATAGAAGAAGGATCCGGGTACTGAAATGGCCAGCCTGCAGTCCATATCTTTCACCCATAGAAAACATTTGGCGCATCATAAAGAGGAATATGTGACAAAGAAGACCTAAGACAGCTGAGCAACTAGAAGCCTGTATTAGACAAGAATGGGACAACATTCCTATTCCGAAACTTGAGCAACTTGTCTCCTCAGTCCCCAGACGTTTGCAGACTGTTATAAAAAGAAGAGGGGATGCCACATAGTGTTAAACATGGCCTTGTCCCAACTTTTTTGACATGTGTTGATGCCATGAAATTTAAAATCAACCAATTTTTCCCTTAAAATTATACATTTTCTCAGTTTAAACATTTGATATGTCATTTATGTTGTATTCTGAATAAAATATTGAAATTTGAAACTTCCACATCATTGCATTCTGTTTTTATTCACAATTTGTACAGTGTCCCAACTTTTTTGGAATTGGGTTTGTACGTTTGTGAACAATGCATTTACCTTATCCTTACCAGGTCAAGAAAATATGATCATATTACCCCAATACTACAGTCTTTGCACTGGCTACTTATTAAGTTCCGTATCAGTTACAAAATATTATTACTTACTTATTAGGCCCTTAATGGTTTAGCTCCTGTGTACCTAACTAGTCTTCTACCATGCTACAATCCATCACGCTCCCTAAGGTCACAAAACACTGGACTTTTGGTAGTACCTAGGATAGCAAAGTACACTAAAGGAGGTAGAGCTTTTTCGCATTTGGCTCCCAAACTAAAAACTAAAAACACATCTCTTTGGCCAAGCATTCAAATAATGCATCTCATAATTTTGGACTGCCGTTATATCTGATCAAATGCGCATTATTATTCTTTAGCTTGGGTTAAACGAATTAATTTTACTAGGCTGGAACAGCAGCTACGCTAATTATTTCTCTATTTGTTTCTCTGTTTTGCCACGGTAACTAGGATTTACACAAGCTCCAGTCTGGATCCAGAACACCTGAGAAAAGATGATGCCAACCCCTCAGAGGACCTCAGATGATGCTAACCTTGAAACAACATACAGAACTACCACATTTTGCTATAAGTTTGATTGCATAATTGCTGTTAATAATGTTAATCGTCTGTTTGTTTACATCTTTTATTGATTTTTCAGAACATTTCTGCCGTATGCACATAAACTGACAGTCATCACTGATAAGCTACTACTAAATATTGTAGAAATGTAATTTTCTGTAAAGTTGCTTTGCAATGATTTGTATCGTAAAAAGCGCTATACAAATAAACTTGAATTGAATTGAATTGAATCTACAGAGCATATATTGGTCAATATAGTATGACTGAACCATTTATATTTCTTTCCTAAAGGGCTTTGTTAATGTTCTTTGATATAACCTTAGTCATCTCTTCAAGTATATTGCACACCTGAGCTATTGAAATAAGTTTCAAACCAAATCAAGTGGCACTTGAAAATTTCACATGCCACATTGCACCGTTTCAGACATTTTTCCTAGATGTTTAAATGAACAAAAGGCCACTTTCAACCTTCCTTTCATTCCCTCATACACATGAGCAATTCCATAGTCTTATCAAAAGACAGTAAAATCACTTTTCCCCTCTCTATGCCCAACCACCCCCACCCCACACACACTTTTTTTTGGGACTAAGCTGTCTTCCAAGGTAACCTTTTCGGTGAAATCCTCCGCCTCAATGACTTATTGTGTGAATTCAGCGAGGTATTAAACTGCATATTTGCTCATTTCAGCCCATTCTCATATCCATCTTTTCACATGCATTTTTATGAGCGCCCACATGCTTACAATACAAGCTACTGTGTCTCAATTAAAAAATGGTTTGCGAGAAGACCTCAGGTAGCACATCAATATGTGGAAATGAGAATTCCCATATTTTCTGCATGTGGAATCCATAAGAACGGCAATCAAACAGGCAATTGATTAATGTGCTGTTGGAAAATTTGCGACAAGGCAATAGAACATTGTTCAGCATGTGCTTTACTTAACTGTAATGACAAGCTCACAGCCATTAAAAAGGGTGTAAAGTGCCTCCTAATCCATCCTGCCTGTAATTGCGTATTAACAAATGGGTACTAAAATGTTAATGTCCAGTTGGCTAGCAGCTGCGGGTTTGTTGATTAACATGTTGTGCTGAATCTTCCAGGACACTATGTGATGCTCTTTGAGGTCTGGAAGGCCTTGTGTTTAGATCCAGTGCTGCTATTCTGGATAGGCAGATCGCTAATGCCTTTTAAAGTGATACAGTATTAATAACGAACCAAGCATTATAAAAGTTAGTTCCGGTCACTGGAATAGTGAGCCAAAAGTGTCTATTACAGTCCAACAGCACTGGGATTTTTCACTATTTGTATCACTAGGCTCGTCTGTGTTTGCATGTTTAAAACAGAGTCTGTGTATTAGTGGTGTTTTTTTTCTTCAGTGCCTCTTTTTGTAAGTTCCATCCATACATCAGTAATGATTGACTAATAAATTCAGTTGAGTCACTTAACATCTCTGATTCATTCAGGAACTAAACAAGTACAGCGTCTTTATGTCATTGAATTATCACTTAAGCAACTTGTACAACAATACTGATTCATCATGAAACAAGAGACTTGTCTTTACTGTATGTGTGTCATTGAATCATTCACTATAATGTTTTGTTTAACAAGAATGTTGCTCAGGGATTCAGAATAAACTTTGTACTAAGCTGAACATATAGTATGTCGATGCATATTTTCAAATGTATAGAACATTTGAATGTACACGAACATGTCAATCAACATGAATTCAGATTTGCCCCATTTGTTTTAAGACATATTGTGCATAATTCAGAACACATTAGTCTACATAAAATAAAATAAAAACTTTCATCAGTAGTATTTTGATTTATTTAGTAACACAATAAAAGATATTGAACATAATTTATAACATTAATAATCCTGCCAGACTGAAAAAAAGGTCTACTAAGAGCCTATTTCTTCTTGTGTATACAATATTTTCCTACTAAAATCATAAGGTATTTTTAATCCTTTCAAAATAATATGGGTAAAGAGTTTACATTAATAAAACAAATGCAGACACATACACCCCCCACCCCCGGTCCCAACATGCTCTAAATCTAGCTTTTCTCCTGCACAGATGGGGTTAATAATGTTAAGCAATAGCTGTTTATATAGCTGTTGGAAATAATAAATGATCAATTTAATTCTGATTGAAATTATTATCATTTAGTTTACGGCAATAATAGCACATAATGATAGTCCCGTAAAAAATTGCATGGCGTTCTATGTTAACGTTAATCAGTACAAATAAAATGCTTGTAAACTTATTAATAAGGCTTTGTAGTTCATGTGAGCTCTATACTGCAGATTTGAAAAGCTTTTTAAAATTTTGTTACTTTGAATTAGAGTCACAACTTACTGAAATCATTATTGTTGGTACTTTGAACTGCCAATGGATTTTGCTTGGAGACTCGCACTAATGGTCACATATTCTTCAATAACAGCTTAAAAAATAGCAGTTTATCATCTCTCTCTGTGTGTGTGTGTGTGTGTGTGTGTGTGTGTGTGTGTGTATGACAGCAGTGTGGTATGAATACCAACAAGTACCTGAGGCTTGTAAAGCTCGAATACAAATGTGTCTTTGATGAGCAACACCTTTAGTCCTCTCTAGAGTCGTCCTGTAAGTCTTCAAAATGCATCTTTTTCAAGTAGCCCTAATACACAGTAAACAAATTTATTAGGTCATAATCTCCAACTGAATTCTTGTTCCTTTCAATTTTGAGGCTCATAACAATATGGGGTTTTCATTTTACTTGTATAGAAAAGTCTCTTCATGAATGGCTAAAAACATCAGGACTCTTTACACCTCATTTCCTGATCCGTTATGTTTTCGTGAGACGCTAAAAACGAGAAACCTTTCAGTTTCACATCAAATATCTTAAAACCATGCACATAATGCAAAACAGACACATATTTTCTACTAAACAAGCCTCAGATTTTGGGCAAAACTAATCCGAACTGAATGAACTGTGTATGAACCATATTGTAGATGCTATGCTACGCAGTTGCCATGGTAACCTCATGTATTTCCCTCACAGTAAAGCACTTGATGTTGTGAAGTATGTCCATCTAGCCTTGGGCCTGTGCCTACAGATGTGTTTTCCTCATTTCCTCCCTCACTGAGGGAGGAGTCTCTCAAGGGCATCCTTTAAACATTGTCCGCTTTGTTCTGTTTCCACCCAGTGCCCAGTTTAAGTGAATATCATAAATTTATCATCAATTTATTTTAACTTTATTTCTCACTTCATTAGTTTCTAGGGCACCACATGGAGGGACGGGGGAGAGAAGATGTGTGCCTCCTTTGAGAGTAAAAATGCAATTTCACAGTCAACTTACACTGAGATACTTTACACAACAATGGAGGGGAAAAAAAGACAGGAGGCCTACTTGAACACTGCAGTCTGTTATCAGACACTAGAGACAGCAGTCGTGGAGGAATAAAATGCTTGCTGGAGAGTGTTAAATCTCTTTAAATACCGCCAGTTAAACCGCCAAGGAACGGATCTGTCCAAATGTGATAGGATCTGGCCCAACGAGATAGCGTACTGTCCTGTGTTAACTTCAAAAAACGTTTGAAAATCCTCCATTGCCCAAAATTGATCAAACCGCTGAGATAGTACATCATGTTTACAATGGAAACAAAAGAAAGAATCAGTTTTTGGAAGATAAGCAGAATTTTAATTCATAAATAAACATTTTTAGCTGGCATATTCAGACACATTTACATACAGACAGCCGTTTCACAGTGAATCAGCTCACGCTAATGAAGGAATCAAAACATCATTTATTACAGCAGCTTCCACTCAGTCGCACTGGAACGCTTTCTTGCGTACACACGCTGAGAAGGCAAAGACATGACAGAGGCTGATAGATTCTTCCCGCTTCATTACCCCCAGTCTTTCAAAGTGTAGCATAAGTCTACATCAAAATCAGCAACCGGCTAATCAAACAGAGGCTCAAGCGCTGCTGAAAAGGACTAAGAAAAATAGATTCATTTGGAAGATTATCCTTTTCTTGATTGAAATTAGTGGAGATTTGGCACACATTAAAAAAATTAGGTGAAATCTCTTTGTAACATCACCAAGCAGCATGCTGGGTAATCATAGTTAACGTGATAAAAGGATAGTTCACTTAAAATGAATATTTAATATGTTTTAAAGTTGAATTTTATATATTTAATAGTTTTTACATAGTTATCAAAACCCCAATTCCTGTATCCATACGCCAAAATAATGGTGAGAAAATCTTTCTGTCTAGTTCTGTTCCAAGCTGCATGCAAAAAAAAAAAACACAATACAGAGTATCCTGATTTCTGAACAAATGCTGTTTCATGAGCAAATGACTCTCTAAAAGAACTGATTCTTTTTAAAGTCAACCTTATGAATTACAGATTGAACCATTCCATCATTGAATGAACTCTGAATCTTTCAGAATACTGAATAAACTTCTGACTTGCATACAGAACTGCAATTTGTCATTATTATCAGAGAAGGCCTTCTCAAAATATAAGCTATAGTCTAGTTATATGTGTGTACTACATATACAACAGTAGTGATCAAGTTCATAAAAGAAAGTGGTCCGTATAACTTGTGTACTATACTTAAAGTATTCTTAAGATAGCTTAATATTATAAAACAAGCTATTTAAGTCATTATTGCTCACAAATCAAATATTCAGTTTGTGCATCAATAGCATCAAATGTCATTGGTTCTTGCATGTAATGCCATCAAACCTGTGCCATAAGTGCTAAATATTCATAAGTGATTTGCATGAACATTTTGAGAGCAAATAATGATTTCAATTTCAATTTATTCTTTACAAAAAGTTGTATGGCTTCACAGAATATAATGGATAAATCCTATGGACTATTTTAATACATTTAATAATGTTTAATCTATGACATTATTTTGTCACTGTGAACTTCTGCTGGATGAAAACTCTGCATGACGATTGTCTGAGGAAGAAAGAAAGTCATACAGGTTTGGAACAACTTAAGGGTTTGTATATGCTGCCAGAATTTTCATTTTGGGGTGAACTATCCCTTTAGAATCGGATTTATTGGATTATTATCTTTCAGAAAGGCAGAGTACAACTGTCCATCTCTGAACAAACAATGAAATGTGACTTGCTGGTTTCAGTCGTGGATCCACATAAGGCTCGTTTAAATCTTCATTGTGTTTGTCCACCCTGTGCAGATCAGAGTTATCAAAAATGATACAAATTAATTTGAGTGCCAACACATTTTGTTCCAGCACAGAGCTACAGATTTGACTCAGAATTTGATGTTCTTCTGGAACTGCGACACTAGATGCAGCACCTGCTCCGAAGCCTTGATGACTTTATTCTGCAGGTAGGCGGCACTGTTAGTGCTGGTCTCTTGTAAAAAGTAGCGATAATTAACCATTATGCCGCAAGAGTTAGCCATCCCTCGTGGGCTTGTGTCCGCTTGCCAGTTCAGCCTCCACATGGTGGCGCCATTCTGAAGATGGAAGTTGGCCACAGGGTTTAGGGCGTAGCCCCGCCGTTTCTCTCCGTACAGATACCAGGCGCAGAGCCGCATTAGCGCAGGTTCCAGAGCACGGACCAGGCGGTCGGAGCGGGTCCACTCGCTGGTGCTGATGAGCCTGCGCAGGGCCTCTAGAGCTGGGGCACCGGGGGCGGCTCCCGTCACATCCTCCAACTCCCTCCACTCCTTCTCAGACAGGAGCTCTATGGCACGTCCCTCCTTCTTGTGCTGACCGAGAGCCCCTAGTAGCCATAATGAGAAGCCGGGGATGGGAGACAGACTGGAGAACTGGGCCATGTGAGGAAATTCACTCTGCACAGAAAGGTAAACACAGATAGTTAACTCTCAGTTGCATATCTATACCAACACACACAAAAATTATATATATGTCATATACATTTTACTGTAAACTGAGTATTTATTGTAACTAAATAGTAACAATACAGTAAAACTGAGTATAGTAATTTATACAGTATAGCTCAACATGGATCCCAAAATATGTACCTTGAAATAACAGCAAGAAAACACATCTTTCTGTTAAGCTGCCTGTTAAAGAAATAAAACGCAAGGAGTGTCTCTATTCATGGACAAATGATTCTTTTGAGCTGATTAAAGGGATACTTCACCTTTTTGTAAGCGAAGAAAACAAAAATAACGACTTTATTCAACAATTCCTTTTTCAGCAGTCTCCTCTGTATCTCTCCATATCACTGTATGCTGCGTATGCACTTCTGTATCATCCACGCCACAAGGATGCGCTGTTTTCTTTCAAATCAAAGCTAAATACAAAAAGTGTTCCCGTCACTTCATATAACCCAGATTGCATGGCAGATGGAGTATTCTGACCACGACTTTCATACCTTTTATGGACCTTGACACTGTTATTTACTTGGCAGTCTATGGGAGAGTCACATCTCCGGGTTTTCATCCAAAATATCTTAAATTGTGCTCCGAAGACGAACAGAGCTTTTACGGGTTTGGAACGACATTTGGAACGACCTCATGAATCACAGGCTTAAATCAGACAATTTCTGCACTGAATGAGTTCTAAATGTATACATGTATATATATATATATGTATGTATATATGTGTGTGTGTGTGTATATACAGTATATATATATATATATATATATATATATATATATATATATATATATATATATATATATATATATATATATATATATATATATATATATATATATATATACTGTATATATGTGTGTGTGTGTGGGTGTGTGTGTGTGTGTGTGCATGTTTGTGTGTGTGTGAGAGACAGTAATACAATGAAAACTACCTATTTTTATATAAGTAAAAAATTATTTATTAGTGTGACTGGAAAACAAAATTCAGTGTCTCATGATTCCTAATCCTAATCATTGATTTGGTGCTCAAACATTTCTTACTATTATCAAAGTTGAAAACCATTGTGTTGCTGAATATTTTTGTGTAAACTGATATTTTTATATAAAATATCTATATCCTCTCTTCTTACTCTTCTTTTTCTCCTCCATCCACATTCCATTTGTACTAATTTAAAAATCATGTTGAACAAGAGCACTGTGTCTCTTTCTCATCCCCCACAAGGACATATACACACTCATTTTCTCTCCCTCTTCTGCTCACATTCAACAAGAAGAAAGCACTGAACAAACCAAACGTGTCAGACTGGCCCCAGAGAAGCAGAGATTTTAAGTCCTTCACACTTCCCTCTCACTCTCCTTCTTTGCCATGCATCACTCCTTCAGACTGGCAGCAGTGTAGGAAGAGTAAGCATGTCCAAGGGTCACTTTTCATTCATCAACTCAATTTACTGTAAAACATCAGTCAGCAGGTTTAAAGCTACAGAGAGCGAGAAGGAGAGAGAATGAAGAGTAAGGACAAGAAGAGAGTGAATATAAGATAGAAAGCGAGTGCAAAAGAGCCCCATAAGGATTCTGCTGAAAAACAAGCAAACCCTCCTTCTCCTAAATCACACTGTGACCTTTCTCCACCTCTTTTTTTCTGTCTATCATCCATCCATCACGCCAATCGTCCCCTTGTGGCATGGTGAGTCACCTTTACTCTTTCTTCAGCAGAAGGATGAGCTCCAGTTCTCACAGGTACTTTATACTTTCTTTTCAAACTACATAAACTAAACTCATTTTCTCAAGTTTTATACGCAGCTTTAAATTTCCAACACAGAGTTAATACAAAGTTGATAAACTTAGCATGCAAGTAATCAAGTATGAAACTGTGTGACTTGTTCTTCAGAAAATGTAAAAGTCTATTTATAACAGTAGTAACAAATTTACTACTTAGAGCAACAATGGTGTTTTACTGGAAACCATGACTGGAAAATGGTTACCATGGAAAAGTTCTGTAAGGATCGTATGGATATTTATGGACTAAGATGTTGAGAACTTGTTTCGAAGAAAAAAAAGCAAGCTGCACTTGCACACACACTTCAAAAACTAATTCAAACACAAATCCAAAGCATCAACAAGCACAATTTGCATGAAATAATATCTATTGAGTGTCCATTTCCACTCAAATGATGCCTTCAATCTCTCATCTGGGTAAATCAGCTCTCTGAGAACTGCAGCCCTTCGCAGAGAGCTCTTTACTAGGGTTAACCTCTATTACACAAACAGCCATCCAGCACTTTGTTTCACCAACATTCCCGCTGAAGCAAAACTCATCTGAATCTATAAAGCTGAGTGCCTCTCGTTTCTTTTCCATTTAATTTCGCCTTCATCTAGTAAAGAGGCAGGAGCTCTGTGACATGCCATGTGTCCCTCCTTCTTCATGTTATTGAGGGTGACAGCTGACATTTTATTCGTTTTCCTGCTTTTTTCCCCTCTCTTCCAGCTTAGAAATGTGCTAAAGTACAATGTCTGGTACTAGGTGATGCTGTGGGACAAATATATTAATAGTATTAAAGTCCTTAGATTCAATTTCTATTTTGTAAAGAGTTAATTACAAAATACCAATTAATTAATTAAACTGCATATTAGTTTTTGTATGCATATTGAGGGCAAAGTTGGCCATTGATGGCTCGCCATGCCATATCACAAAAAAAGGAAAAATAGACACACACACACACAAAAAAAAAAACATACTTCTAGTTGATTATATATAGTGAATTTGATGTGTGTGTGTGTGTGTGTGTGTGTGATTTGATTAAAATATAATTTCAATTCAAAATAATTTTATTTACATTTTTGATTACTTAAAAATGTAAAAAAAAAAAAAAAAAAAGTAATTCATTTCAATATAAAATATACACACACATTTATATAATATACCTGTTCAATACTTTTAAATATTTTATTGTGCTCTTCAAATCAAAAAGGTTGAAAATCCTGCTTGAAAATCCACCATATAAATAGCAGACTGTTTTCCTAGCATTTATTATTTATCTACACATATTTCACTGCAAAAATTCTTCAAACAGCTGTGATAAAACATTACTTTCATGATTTATTTTCTCTTTCATTTGCCCACCTGCAGTTCTCGGACCACCCTCTTGATGAGGTAGTTTCCAAGCTCCACCCCCTGCAATCCGGCCTGAGTGGAGGAGATGGAGTAGAAGATGGACGCATTGATCTTGTTAACATCTTCGTCTGCATCTAGAGTGGAAAACTCTCTTACAATTCCCTGAGAAAATAAGAGGCACATGATAAATGAATAAACTCACACAGGCGTTGCCAGAATCAGGGACCATAGCTGAATTCTGTACATTCTAGTCACAGTGTGCTGTTTTGGAGTATCTTTAGCCCGTCTTACATCACTACTGTCTCCTTACACATTCTTCTGATCCTAACAGGTACTGGTGAGAATTAATGACATTGCACAAAGACGCTTTCTCCCTTCATGAACTCTATTTGACCATCAATCCATAAATTATTCTGTGTGATGAATACCAAATGTGATTTTCATTTGCATTTACCTGGATATTATTTGCTATGTCCTCAGTTAAGGCAACGTGCAGCACCACCAGTGGCTCTCCAGGCATGGAGGCGTGGGTGAATGCGTAACATCTCCGGTACGGCCCCACTCTGCGTTTGATATCCGTCCAGTTCCGTACAGGATGGACCGCCTCATACCTGTAGGATCAAACAATAAAAGGCTCAACTGGGAAGACAACTAAAAAGAAAATGTTTATACATATGAGAGCGATCTTACTGGCTGATCTTCTGAAGGATCTCGCATGGGGATTGCCAAGTGATTCTTTCCAGTCGAAGTAACCCAACAGAGAACCATTCTGACAGAAGACTCTTCAGAGTGCTGTTCAGATCCTAACACCAAGATATACAAACACAAGAAGATCAGAATTGAAGAATGTGAGACGTGAACATGCAGTTTCATCACTGGAATACACATATAGCATAAAGTCCTGTATTATTAAAAAAAAAAAAAAAAAAAAAAAAGTTCTGAAAGTTCTCATATTTAGGTTCTAAATTTCTTTATTATTATTTAAAAAATACTTTGTACATTGTGAGTCCCTGAACCAGTATTATTTAACTATTATTTATATACTATCATAGTTTTTTTTTTTTTTTAATATTGTTGACTGGTTTTTTATATATATATATTTTCAGTTTTTATTTAATTTTTTTCTGATTTTTATTAGTTTAGTTTATTAGTTTTTTTGTTTTTTCATTTTTGTTATTTGTTCATTTTTGTTATATGTTATTATTTTTGTTAAGATCACTATTTAATGTTTAATTTATTTTTATTACAGTTTTAGTTTCAATTTATTTCCAGTTAGTAATTTCGGTGCTTCAGCATATTTATATTTTATTTTATTATTTATATTCATATTTATGCATATTTTTTTATTTAGTTTAAATAAAATAAATAAAAAAAAATATATTTTTTTTTCATAGTTTAAGTTGATGATAATATCCCTAGACTAACCAAATCAATCAGACTTAAATCAAAAAGATTTTTTTCCAAACACACATTTTTTCTATATTCTACACTTTTTATATAAGCTATGTGAGTTATGTTAAAATTAAAACTAAATATTTTAAATACCTTTTTTTTTACATCACAAATCCAACATAAACCTGTTATATAAATTACATTAAAAGTTAAACATGGTTGAACAACCCTGAAATGCTACATTCCCAATGCAAATCTTCCTCCTGACTGCACTCGGACCATTTATGATAACTATGCAAAAATGGGTCATTCAGAAATCACAGTATTGCAAAGAGCTTATTTACATATATTCTTAAAAGGGAAGCCACAAAATCAGCCTGTTTAATCCTAAGGGTCAAAGAGAGTGTTGCAAATGCTCATGCAAAACTAAATCATGTGCCTTGACTAATATTATAAATGGGCTTCAGGGAAAAAAATAATACTCTGCAAAAAGTGTAGATAGAACACGTCCGGTTTAATATTATAATTCATGGGCAATACCCACCTATTTTCAAGAATCGTTCTCAGTACAGCTGCGCTCATAATGGTGCCTAATTATAAAGTGTGCAGCTTCCGTCAAGGGAATTAACATTTCACAGTCACTTTCACAGATCGTGTGCAGCAACCCCACCAACTCAGAGTTTGCTGCTTTTTCATCTGTACAGTACAAAACACTTTCAGAGTCGTCTCATTTTCCTCTGCAGCTCTTAGCGTCTGTTTATTTGCTCTGGTAGTGCTCTCATTAGAACGCCGGATCGGCATCAGCGTCGAAAGATTTCTGTGGTAAACACAGTTCCATTTCATCAAAGTGCTGTTGCTCCTCACATGAGATATGGTTCTGCACTCATAATGGTGATGAGCAACACAACACGCATACAAATATCTGGATCTAGTCGCCGGGGCACTCACACGAAGCGGTTTTAAAAATTCTACGCTAGCCTATCCCACAGATGCATGTGCTTAAAAGAATTACAGGCCTGTCATTCAAACGTCCACACCGACCATCCGTACATGCTTTGGCTTCATCTATAGGTAGCACACGTAAAATCTGACCTTATTGTAGTGCTTTCAGCTGTGCCTGCAAGCAAAAAGATCTCAAATTACCATTTCCCGGCACACTTTTCCCTATAAACCCACTCGCTCAGATCAGCATATAGAAATGTGTCGCTAAGTGATGCATTTGTATGTAGAAGATAACCAGAGGGTGTCAAGGTAAAGGCTCCCAATAGCTCAATAGCAGCAAAACAATCTAACAAAGTTGAGGTTGTAGCGCTGCCTGAAAACAGGATGGCTGTTCAAGAAAAGCAGGCCATCAGGGACTCAACTGGCTATGTAGTCTGCGGCATTTTGTTTTTCTGTCTATCTCAGCAATCCACAGCCCTTGGCCGCCCCAGCAGTCACAGTTCCACTTAACTTTAAACTCATCAAATCCTCTCTGGGCTGGGAAATTACTTCTAAGCATTTATTTGGTGTTCTACCTTTAAATTCAGTGCAGCCGAAAGCATTTGAAATTCTTCACCCAAAAGACTTTTATATTTGCTTACACGGCTGAATTTACTCTAGGGCCAAACGTACATAAGTGGAATCCAACTTTGATATGTGCCATCGCACCGCAGGCCACAACTTTCAAAAGTACTGCACTGTTTGGGCCGCTTTATTTATTTTCTTATGTGCATAAGGGAAAAGAAGATATCTAACCTGCACTAAACTATAACTCGCATCAAGGCCGATGCAAAGATCACAAATTATTAATCCAACCAAAGTGCTAGAAAAAACATTTGCCACGCTGAAATTTAAAAGGGCAGAGAACATTCGCTTGGTGGAAATAGAGTGCAGAATCTGCTCTGCACAAAAGGAGCAAGAATGTCAATGACTGCACCTGAACAGAACCTGAAAGTGTGCTTTTGACATTCTCTGATTTTACTGGCGTGAACGAAAAGTGGAGAAGGCAGGTGCAAATAGAAGAAATCTGACATTAAAGCAACTTTCACCTGTCCATACTGTACATAAAATGAAAGCCTGTTTTACACCGCTAGCATTTGAGAAAAATATGCTGGAAAAAAAACATACAAAAATGGTTTAAGGGAATTGTTCATCCAAAAACATTTACTCAGCCTCTTGTTGTTATAACCCTGTGACTTACTTTCTTCTGTGGAAAAAAACACTTTGTGTTTGTAATTTTTGGAATTCTCAATCATGACTTTGAAAATTAAAACACTTTTTTAAATCATAAATAAATAAGTAAAGTGTGTGTATACATTATATATACAGTGGTGTGAAAAATTGTTGGCCCCCTTCCTGTTTTCTTATTTTTTGCATGTTTGTCACACTTTAATGTTTCAGATCATCAAACTAATTTAAATATTAGTCAAAGATAACAAGTAAACATAACATGCAGTTTTTAAATGAAGGTTTTTATTATTAAGGGAAAACAAAATCCAAAACTACACGGCCTTGTATGAAGAAGTGTTTGCCCCCCTGTTAAAACTGTGGTTTATCACACCTGAGTTCAATTTCTCTAGCCACACCCAGGCCTGATTACTGCCACACCTGTTCGCAATCAAGAAATCTCTTAAATAGGACCTGCCTGACAAAGTGAATCCTTAAAAGCTAGACATCATGCCGAGATCCAAAGAAATTCAGAAACAAATGAGAAAGAAGGTAACGGAGATCTATCAGTCTGGAAAAGGTTATAAAGCCATTTCTAAAGCTTTGGGACTCCAGCGAACCACAATGAGAGCCATTATTCACAAATAGCAAAAACATGGAACACTGGAGAACCTTCCCAGATGTGGGATTACCCCAAGAGCACAGCGACAACTCATCCAAGAGGTCACAAAAGACCCCACAACAACATCCAAAGAACTGCAGGCCTCACTTGCCTCAGTTAAGGTCGGTGTTCATGACTCCACCATAAGAAAGAGACTGGGCAAAAACAGTCTGCATGGCAGAGTTCCAAGATGAAAACCGCTGCTGAGCAAAAAGAACATAAAGGCTCGTCTCAGTTTTGCCAGAAAACATCTTGATGATCCCCAAGACTTTTGGGAAAATACTCTGTGGACTGACGAGACAAAAGTTGAACTTTTTGGAAGGAGTGTGTCCCATTAACATCATAAACATATATATCAAGAACATATATAAACACACATGCATGTATATATTTTGAAAATGTATATATATTCTCATATTATTTATATTATATATAAATATATTTAATATAAACATAACATATTTTTCTTAAATATATACATGTGTGTGTGTATTTATATATATACATAATAAATATACACAGTACACACTCATATATATTCTGTAAACAAATACATTTATTTTGGATGCGATTAATCGTTTGACAGCACTTATATATATATATATATGTGTGTGTGTATATATATGTATATATGTGTTTGTGCGTGTGTGTATTTATTTATTCCTTAAATTCCTATGACTTTACCATCACATACAAGCTCAAAAATACATGTTTTAATTTACATTCACACCAATTAAAGGATTAACACAGTGTAAACACTTAAAAATATTACCATAGCTTAGAAAAATATGTTGAAATTGCTTAATAGTTTAATAGTCACATTATTTAAAATATATTTTATTTTGTTTAGTTGTATATGTATTAAAAAGTCACTCCAAAATGTGTTTATGCAAAACACAATGTAATCACAGTATCAAATATATACAGATAATGCAAAATAATTTTTGTATATGGCTACTTCAAAATACTCTAATAGAAGACTAGAAGACTTGAATAGAAGACTTTTTTAATGCTTCAGAGATCAGATCTTTCCTGCTATATAACATAAAACTCTAATGTTAATCTCAAAACTAATGAACTGAGGAAATGTAAATGTCTTACTGACAAGGCACCCAGTGTAACTTTCAATCATTAATTCTGCAGAGGACATGTCAGTATAGTCCTCCTAAATTGCTCTGTGAAAACCACTGCAAGCAGCTTGCTGACTGTCCAATACAATGCAGACTGTCCAATACAATGCAGACTTGGAGGAGTTCTGCTGGGCACCTGTTTGAGTCCAGACAGACTACATCTGATTATCGATTACATATCAAGAAATGCACCTGCTCAGAGATTTGAACTGACATTTCTTTGGGATCCTGATAATTCTGCTCGGGAGAGTTTGGGATGTGTGATTAAATTTTAGTGCAAAGCTCAGCATCTTAGCTGTTCTTTGTCTTGAATGATTATAGTCATTTTAACACATTTTGTTCTTCCGCACTTTGGTAGGAGGTGAGCTAAATCAGTTCAGGTGCTAGTTCACAGTTTATGGCTTTCAGATCCAGTTTCCACGCTCTCTGTCCTTGAATCAGAGGTGTGGTAATCACTTATAATACTAACACAAGGTGCACAGATGATAAAAGCAATTTTTTTCTTTACACCAATCTTGAGAAGTTCATGCATCTGTCACCCTCATTTCCAAATTAATATGTTTAACATTCATCAGAGAGAATACCTTTTTGCTCCAAGGTGAGAGGATTTAGAGAAATTTAGCATTATATGACTTGCTCACCAATGGATCCTCTGTAGTGAATGGGTGCCGTCAGAATCAGAGTTTCATTGATTATTTCCCACTCTGCAAAGTCAAATTTCAACCTTTTAAATGAAATGTTATTAGCTAATTCTAATTGTTTATAATGTCCATTCTGTATAAAGTTAATACTATTCGGAATTACAAACTACCATATTAATCTTATTATTTCTACAGTATATAAAACAAATCAAACAGAAGATATATTACTGTTTTTCCGGACAATTTTTGATTGATTAATGAACACCACTCACATAATTAAACATGCACATAGTAGTGTAAGCTCATGAGGCAACAACAAAACATAATTAATTATTCTTGCATATGGGTACTGTTTCACATACTACTTTTAAATAATAGTAATTGTAAAATTTTGTAGAAAAAAATTGTTATAATACATTTATATTATAGTAATAATATTTTTACATCTTCGGAAAAAACTTTTTTTTTTTTTTTTTTTTTTTTTACACAAATGTACATAATCAGTTCTAATGTTTTTTTTTTTTCTCAATCCACCTGTTCAAGTCCACAATAAATGCTGACTTTGAGGTCTTATTACTAAAACAGCAGATCAGATCATCACTGCTGCCATGAAGACCAAACAGCTGCCCGTGAAACTTTGAAATAACGTTAGAAAAAATACCTGGAGTAGGCTATAAAAAGACTGGCAAAACTTCAAACTTTCCAAGTATCACTGTGAAGTCCTTTGTAACAAGATGGGGGGAAAACACTGGAGTTGAGATTGGAATGCCTTCAAAATAAGCATCAGGACAAGGTGCTGTGCAAGTGACCCAGAGGCTGTCTACACCACTAACAGCTCTTTGACTGAAATTGAGGAAACTGCCCAGAGTTCAATGATTTCTTTGCACTTCACAGAGCTAGAGCAACTGAAGCTCACTTTTGAAAAAGACAGATGGTGTAACAACGGAAGTTTGCTAGGCTCCACGAGGCAAAACTGGAAATATTTTGGAAGTTTTTCTTTTTTGGTCTGGTAAGACCTACTTGGCCTGAAAACAGCCCAACATACAGGAAGCCTCATAGATGTAATTCGAAATAGCAAGGCTGTCTTATTTTCCCAGTATATGTTTCTGTCATCTGGGAATTATTTAGACAGACATATTTTCAATGTTCTGTCAGCTGAAGGATGGACTCCTAGTAGCTGCACAGACTGTATTTCTATCACTCTTCCTTATTTTCATTCTTTAAAATTTAAGTATGGCATCTGCCCTGACAAAGGTCCATATTGTGCTAGGTAAGTCCATACTGGCAGTATCATTCTATGATTGTTGCCATCTACAAATGAGGCCAATACAGACAAATCCTTGGGGAGAAACAGTGTCATTCTGACAGAGTTTTGTTTGTGGGATGTTCCAGCAGAAAAATAACCCACAGGACATAAGAAATGCCTTGGGGGCCATAACAAAAAGGTTTTATTCTGGAATGGCCAAACCAGAGCCTAGACTAGAATCCTAATGAAAAGCTTGTTGTCAGTATGACCGGGCCCAGACAGACTATTTTCACATTTTCTGCACTGACTTTTGAAAGAAGGTATCTCTGGTATTCTGCTGAACGGAATTTAAACCAGGTAAATGTGTAAAATAGATCTGAAAGCATAATCAAATTTACCAAAATATAACTTGCAAAGGGATGCATTACATTTTGAGAATGACGAGCGTTCCAATTCAGCATGCATAAAAAAATGGACAAATTCCTAAAGGCATAAGTCTCAAACTAATAAAATAAAATCTTGTTTAATGGATTCAAATAAATAATTAAATAAATAAATAAGTTTGACAAAATTTAGAGGAGCTATAACAGGAATGAAATGTGAGGCACTGTAGACTTTGTATTGCACTACAGACATGTTTCCATGACGTCATGCCATAAATTCAAATGCATATTTGGCACCAAAACATTACAAACTATGTCACAGCTGAAGCCTGTGACGTTCACCAATGTGGGACAAAGGTCGTCTGGCTACAAACACATCCAGCCTTGCGAAATCAGAGACCACCGGGATCTAAAGTAGGGGAAAGGGCACATCACAAGTTTGCATGCCATGTCATAACCAAAGCCAATGTTAGGAACGCAGTAGTCACTGAAACCAATGGAAAAGCCAGAAGGTCATTCCATGACATGAGCACCACAGTGTTGATTACAAATATAATACTGATGTTTCCACAAATCATATCATATTTTAAATAATCAGTTAATTACTGTACAAAATCAGGGAAACAGAGTTCATCAAGAGTTAGAAGGTAATAAGAAACATTTATGAGGGTAAACAGGGTTGACACTAGGGATGCAACTTTTTTAAATATGCTCACTAAAATCCATTTAAAAAAAAAAAAAAAAAAAATATATATATATATATATATATATATATATATATATATATATATATATATATATATATATATATATATATAATCTTTTATTTGTATGTTTAGAATCATAATTTGACAGAATTGCAACACAGAATTATAATTAAGGTAAATGCAACTTTTTTTATCTCACAATTCTGACTTTTTCTTCCAATTCTGAGAAAAAAAAAGCTATAAACATAATTGCAAGATATAAAGTTAAAAAAAAATCTCAGTTTTATGATTGCATCTTGCAATTTAGGTTTTTTTCTGCCACAAAATAAAAATAAAAAAGTAATTGCAACTTATCTTACAATTTTGACTTTTTCCTTGCAATTGCGAGTTTATATCTCACAATTTAGGCATGTCCTCTCAGAACTGTGATTTCATATTTTGCCATTCTAAATGTAGTAATAAATAAATAAATAAACAAATAAAAAGCCTGAACTGTGGGATATTAAAGCAAAAGTTGGAAACATGTCAGGTAACAAGAACAGGTAGATAGATAGATAGATAGATAGATAGATAGATAGATAGATAGATAGATAGATAGATAGATAGATAGATAGATATAATATAATTTATGTTCATGTGGGACACAAAAGGCACCTTTTTTTATTTTTTTTGAATGGCATCACAAACTAATAGCTACATTTGCTATCTCTACATATAATAAACAGTAGCAATAAAATAATGTGTATTTACCCTCATATGCGGGCTGTCACTAATTTTTGAGGACGCGAACTCGATGAGATCTGCCCTGAGGTCCACCAGAAACTTCACTCCGCCCTGAACCTTGCTGATGTGCGTGAGCAGCTGTCGGTACCGGGGTGTTAAACTGTACCGTAACCTGTCCTCCACCTGCAGGATGGTGGCCACATCCCGCCCCTGAGTGTCCAGCAACTTCGCAGCCAGATCCGAAGCCCATCTGTGATCTACCCCGAAATCATGTGACAGCTTCTCGAGAAACTCCAGCTTTTGCTCTTTTTCTAAACTCTTGTAGAAGTGCATGAACTCCAGACTGTTGGATTCAGGTGGAGGTGGAGATTTGTCTCTCATCTCATAGGTTGGCAATGGGGCCACTGTCTTTCTCAGGATCTCCTCCATGCTGTTGTGCACTGCGATGGAAGTACATGGATACATGTTTCTGAACTCCCACACTCTGAGTCCCTGGACCGTTTTTAACACTGCTCTGTGTCGATAAGACTTTAGCAAAGAGCGCGCGGCTGTACATAAGGGGAAAGGTGTCATTGCGCGCCTGACAAATACGCACCAAAATAAACTTGTATATAGTGTTGCAATTCATATCCACTTCCGGGGTCTCTTAAAGGAACCGCGCACAGTTGTATGACAAACGCATGACCGCAGAGAACACAGGTGTTCCTACAAACTCAAAAACATGTAGTAAGCTTTTAAAAAGATATTATAAAAATTAATACAGTAATATATTGGGATAGTTAAGCGGTAGGGAAGGGTAGATGCCTTAGTAAAAGTATTTTAGTAAAAGAAAAAAGGTATACAAAGTATTTATGTATGTTTAAACAAACAAATTAATTAATTAATTCGATGCAATCTGTCAATGTATGCAATATATGTAAAGTCATACCACTGCATGATTATACAACTAGATATTTTAAATTAATAGATATTTGGGTTTCTCTTATGCAACTTTATGCAAATTAGTTTATATTTAATTACTTAATTCTGTTTGCATATCCAGAAAACGTGTAATAGAAAACTTATTGCATTGTGACTAAACAACTGGTGAATATGATTATACTATTAGTTAAAGTATCCCTATTATGGGTAACGAAAGTTTCATATTTTGGTTTTGGGAGTCCCCAAAAACAGGTTGACATGCATGTCTTATATATGCATTTATTTTTACCTCAACGACTCCCGAACGATTTGCTCAATGATTCATTTTTCCAAACCCCACCTTTAACGTTACGTGGCGCTAATCTGCGTGATTGGTCTCATTTTCATTTCATCATGTCTGTAATGCCTGATAAAGCAGCGTTTGTGAGCGCATTGCTGCTCTGTGTACAGTGTTACCGGGGAAACACCTAAGTAAGCTAATGGCAAAGAACGAATTAGCATTTTCTTTCAGACCAACGCGAAAAAAACAATAAGTGGGCTGGCAATATGCTAATGTTTCATGTTGACGTCAACATGAGAGGAATACGAGATGAGAGAGTATGTATGGAACACAGTCATCAGAGACCATAACAAATAATATTTTAAGACATGTATAACTATATATATTATTTTAGTGTTATTGTCAGGCGAAATCCCTCTTGTCTTCCTATTTAACGTTGGTAGGTTTACTGGCAAAAAAAAAAAAAAACGCTATTGTTTCAGTGCCAGCCGTGTTAGCAAATCAGAAAACAAAGAGACGGCTCTCTGCCAAAATCAACCAATTGCGTGGGCTTGAGGCGGGAATACATTTATGACCGACCAATGGGAGTATTTGGGGAAATTTGTTTGGAAAGCAATTTTTTAATCAGTTCCATTTTAGCTTTTGTGCTGTAGAGTCAAAGAAATTTCCAACGCACATGCAATTTTAAATTAATATTTGTTGAACCAGAAGGTAATTTTACAGTCACCCTGGAAATAAAGCATAAGCTGGTCAAGAAATTAGCAACAACACCAACCTCAAATCAGTGGCTCGTTTGTAACCACGCGGATTGATAACAACCGCACAATATACGGATTTGCAGGTATTACATTAATGTTTATTGATTTTATTCACATCTCAGTTGAAATACTGCTGTTTTAGCATTGCTAAATTAAATAATGAATTTATTTTGTAAAGTTTATGATCGTATTAATACGCCTGATTTGCACAAGGGCTGCTTTCAGTGAAATATGAATTTGATGAATTCAGCGATGAATTCAGTTGAATTGTTGGCATCATCTTTTAGGGATGGCAGAAGACTCTAAATCTGTGAAAGCCGTGGAAAAGGAGTTCAAAGATACTCCAGGCTCAAGTGGAGATGCACTTGTGTGAGTACAGCTGTTAGTGAAATTACAACACACCACTATGCCCTGTATGCATCACAAATAATTGTTGCACTACGTGTCCAATCACATCACATCCTCAAACACTTGTCCAGATGTACTGCAGGTAAAATAATCCATTGATCTTGATTGACTTCCATCCAGTAATTGTGCTTTGCTGGCACACACTATTCAAACTCACACATCACCCCACACATAGACCATATGCTTCTGTGAATGCTGTATATGAGTATACAAGTGAGCTAAATATTTGTTATTCAACTGAGAATAAGCACGATTTAATAGCAACACAAACAACAGCTGCACATTATTATACACAGTGCTGCACTTTGCAGCAGGAAACGCCTTTCGCGTTACTGCGAGACAAATTGAGCCTCCCAAACAAATGATGTGCACCAGAAATCGTAAATCTAACCAAGTGTGAAGTGAGTGCCAAAGAGCTTGCATTCATTATTCAATGAGTTATACTCCATCTTCTTTATGAATAAGTTATTTTACTTTGATATCTAATGCATTATATGGGCCCACTAACGCCGGGGACATCCATCCGTCTCTGGCATTTGTAATTAATCTGGTGAAAGACTTAGACACCTGTAAGTGTTGCTGACAGCAGCCTGTTGTGACGAGGCCTGCTGGCAGGCTGTCAAACACTCCAGTGAAGGGAGAAGTTTATTTGTAAAGCGCTAATATGGATTCGGAACTCTTCAACACTAATGGCCTTTTTATGTCCCCCCTCGTCTCATCTATTCCCACCCCTCCTTCTTTTCTCATATACGTTTGTCTTTTGTCTCATACTCCTCTCATCATCTTTTCCTTTTCCTTTTTGTTCCTCCGCAGAGTAAAGCCCAAGAAAAAGAAAGCAAAGGCCAAAGGCAAGGCGAAGCCTCAGCACGAAGGGAAGGAGAAAAAACACAGGAAGGTAATTTTTCAATGTCACCATTCATTTTCTTTCGTCATGCCCCTGGGATTCTCTCTTCAAGTCCGGCTTAATTAAGAGGCCCTGTTAGCTTTGCTGTAAAGGAATATTTATGCAGACATATCATTCAGCGCCTGCTTCGTACTGTAGGTTACAGAGACCCAAATATAACAAGAACCGACTGCAACACAGAGCATAACCTAAAAGCATTTAGTCAGCAGGCAATCAAGTCTGTTTCTTCATCTCTTTGATATTTCCATGTATTGCCTCTTCTTTATTTATTACCTGCCACCTTAATACAGTGTTTTACAGAAGATGGGATTATAAAGGAACGTCCTTGTCAAGTCAGTATGTAGGTTGCTTGGAACTTATTTTAGATTTTTAGCAGTTGATTTAGACCATATATGTATAGATTTTTTTTTTTTTTTGAAAGAAATGATTACTTAAAATTTTATTGAATTGATCAATAAAACACGTACAGTGTTACGCGTTCCAATAAATGCTGTTCTTTTGTACTGTTTATCAAATTATTCTGAAAGAAACATGCATACATATATAAACATGCATTTTATTTAATTATATAATTCATCAAAAATTTTTATATAATTATAATGTTTGGGAATGCAATACACAAGTTTCCATCATCTATTTGTCATGTTTTTTTATCTTTCAGATGAAAACGCCTAAAGAAGAGAGCATGGACTTTGAAGACAGTGCTGACAGAAGGTACAGTGAGATCGCTGTGTCACATGTGATGGTATTTTTAGTAGCCAGTACTGCACATGCAGTTTCACAGATTCAGGCTTTTGATTTAGAGAAATGGCATCAGCAGCCAGCAGCTGCACTTGGAAATGAGTTTTAATCCATTTACGATTCAAATATGCAATCATACTTTTTTTTTTCTTGCCTTTGGAGTTGAGGAAAATTAATTCTGATGATTTGAATGTGCGCAGATCTGGACAATATCCATTCCGATTTTCTCGCTACATTGGCTGTCTTTCAGAAAATTAATTTATTTATTGGAAAGAAAGCTGTGGCATGTCAGAAAAGTAATAAGTGAAAAGCATTCAGATCAGACTGGGTGGGAGGGGGTCCTGGGGGGGATAGAATGGAGCCTGAGGCATAAATCTAAGCAAGCAAACATTTAACATGAAATGATATTTCATATGTAAGGTTTTTTTTTATTTTTTTTTTAAGTTGGACCATCCAAAATCTCTCGTTGGCTGTTTCTGTCTCCCGATAAGAACAGTACGTCTCTAATCAGGGACTTTGACAATCAGACGCTTTGTAAATCAAGTCCTGCCGATGATTGCAGGTGGGAGGTTGATTTACACGACAGAGGTCAGACTCTAAAACTGCTGAAGGTGTCCGAGTGTTCTTTTACACTTAATCTCTCCCAGAAAGTTCTCTGTTGAATTGAATCGTTTGTTATGGTAATTGTAATTAATTGATTTGGTCTGCTCACCTCCCGCCACATCTGAATCATGCTTTATGGAAATTGAAGCTTGTATCTCTCCGCAATTATCCTTGGGCATAATTACCGTAATTATATAATTATCATCAGTGGCCATTAAGCATTATTGTGTAATCACTGTAATTTAGTCATTGTCATTGGTCAATGCATATTTGTCCTTTTGAGTGTTTTATTTTATTTTTTTTTTAGACTAAAGATCTTACAGCCTTTGAATGTGTTTTTTGGTTGTTTGTCTCTTTAGGTCTCAGGTGAATGTGAAGGAAGAGCCAGAGGAAGATCCAGACTTTGTAACAAAGGGGAAAGGGAAAAAGAGGAAAAGAAAGGTGGATAACACGGATGCTCCCTCTTCTACCTCTGAAGCTCCTTTGTAAGTGTTTGTATTTTCTAGGCGTAGCAATGAATGAATAGGCCAGTAACAGTTCCTGCTTGACATATGTGACCCTATACCACAAAACCAGTCACAAGGGTCAACAGATACAATCTGGAATCTGAGGGTGCAAAAAAATTCAAGTATTGAGAAAATCGCCTTTAAAGTTGTCTAAATTAAGTTCTTAGTAATGCATGTTACTAATCAAAAATAATGTTTTGATATATTTACGGTAGGAAATTTACAAAATATCTTCATGGAACATGATCTTTACTTAATATCCTAATGATTTTTGGCATAAAAAAAAATCGATCATTTTGACCCACACAATGTATTGTTGGCTATTGCTAGAGTACACCCGTGCAACTTGTGACTGGTTTTGTGTTCTACGAAGCCAGTGGGGTAAGCTGTGCCACTTTTTACTTAAAGGGATAAATCAACCCAAAATGTACTCCCCTTTATGTCATTCCAAACCTACATTGACTTACTATTTCAAAAGGAAATGTTTAGCTGAATGTCAAAGCTGCTTTTTGTCCATACAGTGAAAGTGGAAGATAACAAGGACAGCCGTGGCCACCATTTTCATTAATTTTATGGAAAAGAGGCAGCTTGGATGTTTAATAGTTTATGGCAAATTTTTAGTCAAATAATTACCATGGTTTTGTGCATTGGAGGTTTACCAACATACATGATATGCATTTTATTCCTGAACAAATGGGCTTTTACATAACTGAATGTAAAATAACATTTTAGGATTGATTTCAGAGGCCTTGCTATTAATTGTCTAGCTTATTTAATTTAAATTTTTATTGAAGATAGAATTTCTATTGATAGTCACCTTTGAATTTTTAGCATGATAAAAGTGGTCATGTGCATTAATCACAGGCAGCTCTTTATGCTGGGCCCATTCTATATATAAACTGTTATTTAAACATTTGGGGGTTTTATGTTTTTGAAAGTCTCTTACTGTTTGCTCACCAAGGCAGCAGATATTTTATAAGCAAAACGCAATATTATGAAATATCTTTTCTTAAGCATCCCATTATTAAAACTCTTTTCTAATTGTAAAATCAACTTTTAAATTGTAATTTTTTCTGGTGATGGCAAATCTGAATTTTCAGCAGTCTTTGTCACATGATACTTCAGAAATATGCTGATTTGGTGCTGAAAAAAGGATGCTTTACATGTATTGTCTGCATGCTGAATTTCTCTGAAAGGCCAAAGAAGAAGAGGAAGAAAGCTGCAGAAGAGGGACAGGAAAACTCAGCAACAGTGAAGAAAAAGATCAAGGGGAAAAAAGAAAAGGTGGGCTTTACCCAGAGTGCATTAGTGGTATATTGATTATAGAGAGAAGAACTGAGTGACAGAGCGCTTGCTGAAATGCTAGTAATTTGGATATCTGAAATCCAAAATCTTTAAAAAGGACGCATGCTGAGATAATCTGCATAAAGGCACAGTCAGAAAGTTCTGAGATAATGTATGTCAGTAAAGTTTGCTTTAACTATAATTATGTACCATGCAGGGTTGATTTTGTGTTAATGTCTTTACCAGTTTTTGTAAAATGCAATTATTATTATTTTATTTTTTGGGGGGGGTTGAAACTTATGTTCATATGATGAATAGGCATGTTAGCACTTTCCATTTTATTCACACAAATCACAGAAATGCCATTTCATTCATCATTTCATTCACTTTTGCTATTTAGCTAAACTGCCTTCTGCAGGTCAACGTCAACTTCACAATCACCCACCAATTTGATGGATTTAAAAGACCAGATAACAAAGCGATCGCCTGTGCTGAAAAGCCGTCATTTTGTTTGACAACTGTTGCTCTTGACCATTGATAGTAATTTTAGTTCTGTGGAGAGCAGTTTTGAAAAACATTTCTCACTTGCAGAGCTCAAAATCGTATTTTCAGGAGAAACCGTTTACAGTTTTGTTTTTGGCTTACTGTGAAAAGATGCAGTCCACACTGCCCCTCAGGAGTTCATTTTGGTCAGTTGTTGTGTCTGTTCTCTCACTGCAGATTAGACTTCTGTGCGCTTCAATTTCTCAAAGTAGTTTTATCTTTGGAGCAGTAAATGTTTAGTGTCTCATGTGGATCCACCAGTATCTCAATGAGAAAAGCTTTTTGTCTAAATAGCAAAATGCTATAAGTCAAGTCAAGTCACCTTTATTTACAAAGTGCTTTAAACAAAACAGATTTTGTCAAAGCAACATTAAAACAACATTAATTAGGAAAACAGTGTGTCAATAATGCAAAATGACAGTTAAAGGCAGTTCATCATTGAATTCAGTGATGTCATCATGCAGCTCAGTTCGGTTTAAATAGTATTTGTGCAATCATTTGCAATCAAGTCAACGATATCGCTGTAAATGAAGTGTCCCCTACTAAGCAAGCCAGAGGTGACAGCGGCAAGGAACCAAAACTCAATCGGTGACAGAATGGAGAAAAAAAAAAAAACATTGGGAGAAACCAGGCTCAGTCGGTGGGCCAGTTCTCCTCTGGCCAGACAAAACAAGCAGTTAAATTTCAGGCTGCAGCAAAGTCAGATTGTGCAGAGGACTCAACTCGTTCCTGTGGTCTTGTCCTGGTGTTCGTCTGAGACCAGGTCTTTAGAGGGGATCTGTATCTGGGGCTCATCTAGTTGTCCTGGTCTCCGCTGACATTCAGGGCTGTAGAGGTTTCTAGGTGCTGATCCACCATCTGGTCTGGATACATACTGGATCCAGGTGACTGCAGTGACCATCTGGCCTGGATACAGACTGGATCTGGTGGCTACGGTGACCTCGGAATAAGAGAGAAACAGACTAATATGAGCATAGATGCCATTCTTCTAACAATGTAGCAAGTACATTGGGTGTTATCTGTCACTATTCTATTCCTCCACTGTAAAAAAAGAATACATGTTTAGAGATCTATACCTTGCAAGTTTAACCACCATAAACTCTCTAAACAGCAAGACTTGCAACCAAATTGTCAACAGAAAGATATAATTTATCCTGCTTTTACATACATGCTGTTTTTACAGTTTCGCAGTTCATACTTGTTGATTTGAGTGTTAATCTTCCTGTCAAGTTTAGGTGTGCATTGTTGTGCCAATAGTTTATTCAAAGTTGTTATCTAGGTGATATGTTCAATTAAAGAAATTCAAATGTTTTTTTCAGGGTTCAGCTTAAACATTTTCATTAAACTGACATGTATAAGATGTAGTGAACATTGTTAAACATTGTGAATTCTGCTTATTTAAATATAACACCAGGGGTCATGTTAACTAGCTAAGATTTGCAACTCCTGCAAAATGCAGACACTATTCACAAAATGTGCCGCGATGACTCCTTTTTCCCTTTCAAAGGTGATAAAAGAGGAAGGAGGGCATTCTGTCTCCACTAAGAAGAAAAAGACCAAGGAAGAGATAGAGGCAGCCAGGGCTCTCAAGGTTAAGAAGAAAGAAGAGGAAGAGAAACAAAGATGGAGATGGTAGGCTCTCTGCATTCATCTTCTTGTCTGTATGGAAGGAGAGACACCTTTTAGGTCAGAAGTTTTGTTTGTCTCTTTTTCACTTTTCTCGACGACTTGACTTTTTCACAGGTGGGAAGAGGAGAAGTATGAGGATGGAGTTAAATGGAAGTTTCTCGAACACAAAGGGCCGTATTTCCCTCCCGAGTATCAACCCCTTCCAGATGATGTCAAGTTTTACTATAATGGTATGTGTGCAGATGTTATAAAGATCTAGTTGTGTCTGTGTTACTGATGCATCACATGGAAATGTTTCAAGGCAAAACATGTTCAAAAGAAAGAGATTTCGATCCGAGAGGTTAGTTCATTGGTCAGTGCTGTTCCCTTTAATTTTCTGGGTTTGGGCATGCAGCCCAACTCAAGGTTGACCTGTTCCTCCGCTGGTGTCAGGTGTACTCAAGAGAGCAAAGGTAGTCTCTTTAATCTCTTTGCTAAACTTTAAGGTCAGCTTCCTCTATTAATATCCACTCTGCCATTTACCGTAGAGAGGCGTTTCTTAAACTATAAGTGCGTTTCAGAAGGCCCAGGCCATTAATCTTAGTACAATAACCCAGAGGGGGAAGTATTTGGATTTTGTACCCGAGACTCTCTGAACGGTAAGCTATAAATGCAGTTTTGATTATATTTGTCCTAGGCCATGATTCTCGGTGATGCATTTAAAGTTCTATTTTGCGGGGTGTGCTGGTGAGTCCTGTGGGAAATCGAGTCTGATGTCTCATCTTAACATGGTTATAAAAACCTTCAACAGTCTTCTGTAGTAGATCTGTGCAAACGATATTGTGTTTATGTGCTATTGACTGTTGTTTTATGTTCTTCTTATGTCTTAGGAGGAAATGAGCTAATAAATAAATGAACCAATGTTTATCTGCCGAATTTTCTGAAACAAACTTTTAGTTATTAGAATGATAAAATTTAGGATTAGTGTACACTATATATATTCAACTTGCATGCAGTTAATGCTATAGATATGAAATAAATCGCAAATCAATCAGATTATGGAGAAGATATGTCCTGGTTTCTTTTTTTTTTTTTTTTTTTAAAGATCGGAATAGTACATTTTCTTTTTGCACCTTGCAAACAATGAAACATTGAAAAAATGTTTTTTTTTTTTTTTTAATTTTTTTTTTTTATAGACAAGGTGTGTCCGATTGACACTGTATTATCCCATGAGGCTTTGGAAGAGGAATCACTATCTTTGTAAATGACTGTTCAATTTAAATTGGAAAATAATAATAATAATAAGGTACTAATTGTTTTGATATTATGGAAAATTAACAATAAATGGCCAAAGTTAAAATTCTGTTCCATGTAGTGTCCAAAAAAAGTCCAAGATTATAAAATATTACATGTATGATATTAAAAGTGAATTTAGGCATCACTACGTATGAAATTAATATATTCCTTTCATCTGAAGATTCATAAAACAGCATTATTAAATTTTATTAAGGTGGCGATGAAACAAGAGTAGCAAACAAATGAAATTACTTTGTTCTATCCATAGATTGTTAAATGGTTTTTGACATTTGTGCATTGCACTCAAAAATGAAATTTTGATTAGAAATTATGACATCAAAAAACTTAAAATATTAAACCTATGCGCAGACAATTAGTTAAAAATAAGGTAGGGTGCATTTTCATTTCATGTTGACTTTAAAGATCAGTGTCAGTATATTAACACTAGATGATGGCAAAATTATCTACTGCATATTTATTGCATACTTTATTAATGGTACATACTTTGACCCAACCCACGCATAGCTGGTTGCTTTAGTCGCATACTATAACATTCTTATAGTAAGTAAAATGTTCTGTTTTGTTGTAGGAAAGCCAGTGAAGCTCAGCCTGCCTGCTGAGGAAGTGGCCCTTTTCTTTGCTCAGATGGTGGATCACGAATACACCACAAAAGAGGTCTTCCGCAACAACTTCTTCAGGGACTGGAGGAAGGTAAACCTCTCTGACACTTGTAAGCCTAGCTCAATCTTTAACCACTAGCTTTTACACTTACACGTTTGTGGAGGTTCTAGTAGGGATGGGTGTCAGGTTATGAGTACGGAAGAGTTATGAAGCTTACAGCATCCCAGAAGGCCTCGGGGCGTATCATGCAGAATTAATTTCGTGCTGCTTAGTGCTCAATGCTCTTGAAAACACGATTTGTGTAAAGGCATTGATATGCTAATCCAGACAACTCGCTTCCCGCATATGAACAAATCCAATTTAACTGTTTTATTATAACACGGAAGCCCCTGCTCGCTTCACTGAGCACAGTCTCCGCCCCGTGCCCGACTGTCAATCTCTAGAACAAGCGAGAGAGGAATTCAAGTGATGAGACATCGGCTCTATTATTATAGTGCTTTCGAACTTCGAGCTTGTTTGTTGCTCGTTGTTTTCTTCTGTGTGATCTGCAGTGTAGAGCTTTCAGCAAACACTTGTTTAAAAATGTTCATTTAGATGTACCTTTTGACCCATTTAGTACTTATTAATGTAGACCGCACTTCTGAGTACCATTAAGGGTTCGGTGGATAATGAATTTCAATGTATGGCTGCACTCAGTTGTGCCAGCATTCTTTGACTGTGCAGTGCAGACAGCAATTATAAAAACAAGGTCAATGAAAAGTGTGCAGGGAGGGAGGAGGCATGTTTATGTACTTCTTAGCATTTGGTAATTACTGCACATTAGAGACCCGCCAGAACTGGGCGCCACAGGACGTAATCAGAGAGCAGCTTAACATGTAACTTGTTACAAAACTGTGTTTAGGATGAGTGCAATTGCAGGTACAGCAGAAGTCATCTTTGATTGCATTTTCTTAGTGATGTCTTCAACTAGGGAAATAGAGATACTGATATTCTGGCCAATACAGCCTTTTTTTTTCAGTTATGCCAAGCAACCAATAAATGTCTGAGAAATATATCAGTGGTGTGTGATGTTTTTATTTTTTTATCAAATATAAATTCATGTCCCAGTCACATTTTCTTGGATAAATAAACATTACTTACACTATTAGGAATATATATATATACATATATATATATATATAATATATATATATATATATATATATATATATATATATATATATATATATATATATATATATATATATATATATATATAATATATATATATATATTATATATATATATATATTTTTTTTTTTTTTTTTTTTTTTTTTTTTTTTACATTAAAGAGCAGGTCATATGGTATTTTAAAGTGTCCTAATATTGTGTTGGGATTGCCTACAACAGGTTTTAATGCATCTAAGGTCAGAAAACACTCTAATTTTTCTCAGAATACACATTTAATTTTAGAATCATTTTGCCAATGATTAGGAAATGATTCGTTCCAAGCATGTTCGGAGCAAACCCCTCCCTTCCATAAGTCTTCTCTGCTCTGATTGGTCAGCTGGAAAAGCCTGTTGTGATTGGCACAGAGAGGAGTCATTGAGCCAGTTAGCCACTGCTACCATTGACAAAGCACCTTTACATAAAACAAAATAGTGCTCCAATCCGTTCTTATAATAATGACATAAAATACAAAAACACTTATGCAAGCGAATCGTGCCCACAGCTAAAGTTTTACTGCTAAACTGTGAACACTTGGTGCATACGTAGCCGAGTGCTAACATGACTAACTGATGAAACAATACAGTTTGTAAACCAAAATATGTATACTGTAATGTTTGAAGAACGACAGACAAAAGACGCTGTCTTAACTTTTAATCAGAACCCAGAGCAGCTGTATCACAGGTGCAACAGCCTGATAACTTACTCGTCTCTCCCGTATTAACCCTATAACTGCCGGTGCAGCAAATTAAACAGCAATTTCACAATGATTATAAAGTCTGTGTGCTACACTACATTCTTTATTATTAAATGAAGTAATTAGAACAACATCAGTCTACAATAATCGACACATTATTAGGAAATAGTAGGTTCACAGCAAATTATCAGAACTACTTCAGTAAGACAGTAATATTGTGCTTTATCTGGAAACCTAAAGCTGCACTAGGTGTACATCACATATTAGCACAAACACTTTTTTGAGCACTCAATTGAAAATGTACACAACGTATCAATCGTACTTGCATATTGTGGTTTGGAGAGCTTGTTAGTCCAAATTAAGAAAGAAGATTAGAAGCCAACAAAGATAAAAGCTAAGATTAGAGAAGCAGTCCTTGATAAAATGACATGCACACAACAAAAGGTTTGAATTGTATTTCTGTGGTATCCTTGATTATGCAAATGTGTTACCCAGTCACGTATACCCATAACAGGCAAAAGATTCGAAAATATAATGACTCGTTAAGGCGATTCAGAACCGACTCTCTCTTTTTAGAGACAATGTCTTTATCATGCACTTTTTTGATTAACAACTTTGCAGATTGTTTTCATTTAAGGATAGCTACATTATAAACTGCAAAAGAGATATTTTTCAAAAACCCATATGACCTGCTCTTTAACAATGTAATAAATATTCTGTTTATTAAAGCCAAGTATGAATGTTTGCATTTATTCCAAAACAATAACTCAAGTAGCTATTTAAATAATATATTTTATTTGTGAGCTTATGTTCAGATATTGTTTTTAATAGCTAACTTTTAACGATTTTAGAATTTTTCTGATGATCAGTCATCAAAGCTAGGTAAATACTAGTCAGACACAGAGATTTCAGGCCATTTCAAGTCTTATTTTGATGTAACAAAGTGGTTATATCTATATGTGTGACTTGTTTACTTGCTTTTTTTAATAGTATTCCCATTAACGCCATTATATTATTAGTTCAGACTGATTCGCGAATGTGGAACATGCTCAAACACAAGAGGCGGGATTTATCGTATGAACACAACCGATCAAATCTGTTTTCTAAGTAGACTTACATTGTGTATGTGACAGATGATAAAAGGGGTATAAGTAAATCACATAAATTTAGATTGAAGGAGGGACCCTCGCTACTACTAGAGATTCATTGTCAGTTAGTAACCACTCCGATCATACTCGCAACAGCACAGCAAGCAACACAATAAAAACACTCAGAATATCTTAGTAACTGCATATTAATTCCCTTTTAACCTAAAACATCTTTGCAATCTGGAAGTGAGTTTTGCGTGGGCGAGATCACTTCAGAGTTGCCATGTCTGCATAACAAAACTAGCCCAATAACCCTATTTCAAATATAAAACCTCAAAATACCACTCCCATACCTAATATACTTTTACAGTCACTGTTCTGTGTTATACACAATTTCAACTTCCCTATAAATTAGTAATCATAACAGAGCTCACAAGAAACTCAAAGGCTCTCTACAAGTGCCACTCCCTAACAAAACTTAAAATCAAGCACAGTTTTATCAATGGAAGTATATAAAATGAATAAAAAATTTCAAGTAGAATGCACTTTATGCAGTAAATCAAACCCAGTGGGAGAAAAATCAACCCGCGGCAACAGTTTACTTTTAATTGGAGAAAAAGTTTTTTTTCTTTTTTCTTTTTCATTTGTTGACACAGAAATGACCTTTTACCTTTAAATATAGTGACACATTTCTTGAGTGCAAGTTTGTTGTGCCATTTAGTAAATTTTGATTTATTCAACAGTATAGACTGATAGATCTTGCTGTGCCCTTATCCGTTGTAATTGATTTGTGGGTCTGTGAGGTTTGAGAGTCTGTTTGTGTGCCATTTTTGGGCCCTTCTCTCACTTTCCCTCTCATTTTACTCTTTTCCTCCCCTCTGCGCTGGGCTCTGCTCCCTGGCTAATGGCCCAGGGGTGCCATTCATGGTTGAGTGTGTGTATGTGTGTGACAGAATGGGGAGATGGAGGGGGGTAGGTCAGAGGAAATTGCTTGTGCGAGGTCCCGTGGCGCAGGTTCTCTTCACCAGCCCCAGGAGGAGAGATTAGAGTGAATCAGTGTTAGTGTGACATTTAGCACCGCAAAAGTGCAAGAATAAATCATAAGCCAACAAAAGAGAAACGCGTATGGCAGTCCTCTGTGACCCCTCCATCCTATACTTACTTTTCTCTCCTCTCGTTTTTCGCTTGTCGTCCTCTTCTTTCTCCTTTCCTGTCCCCCACGGGAAGCTGTGATCATCACAGGTGAGGGGATCTCGGTCCTCTATAGTTGCTTGGATGATCTTTAGTGTCTCCTGATGTAGAATGTACTTATTGTAATTGTATGTCATGAAACAGGCCATATCCCAAAGCAATTTCGGTACAAAGGATCAGAAAGCAGGCTTTTTTTAGTCACTGAGATGTAGACAACTGCTAAAAAAACAAAACAAGAAATTGCACACTCAAAGGAGTTTAACTTTGAAGTAGGGCTGTCAATAGTTACAATTTAAATTTATTAATATATCATCCCAGTTAATTAAGGACATATTTAAATACTTGTTGAGAAAAGCTCCCAGAAGTAGATAATTCAGGCATTATTATGGAAGATGAGTAGATTATTGAATACACATTACAATAAGAAGTCCATTTATTATATATTATTAGCTCAAACAGTATAGCATGGCGCTAGCACTGCCAAGGTCATGGGTTCGATTCCCAGGGAAAGCAGGAATTTATCAAATGTATAATTTGAATGCTTCGGATAAAAGCATCTGACAAATGAATACATGTTAATATATCATTAAACATAAGCCACATTTGTCCTTCTACAGTATATGAGGTAGACTTGGGGAGTTTTCAGTGTTCCGATTCAGAATTGGTATAATGGTCAAATATGGCATAATTAGTGAAATGTTCTTAAAAGGAAAAAAGACAGCCTAGGCATGTATGATCAGACAGTATTGTTTGATAAATTGACCATTCACAATAGTCACTATGTGTCACAAGTCTCAGCCACTTCCACAGAGCTGAATCTTTTGCCTAGTCTCAACCATACCAAAATGTGTGGTTTTCCGGTAACACTTCAGTATAGGGACTTATTCTCACTATTAACTTGTTGCTTTTTAGCATGCCTATTATTAACATATTGGCTGTTTATTAGTACTTAAGTGCACATTCTGCATGCATGACCATATTCTACATCCATAATCCTACCAGTACATAAACTTAACAACTACAGTGGTGGCCAAAATTATTAGAACACTAGTATTTCCACCGGCTATTAAATGGTCAGTTATTTCTATCTTTTGCTGTAGTATGTCAGTAAATAGCTGTTTACATTTCCAAACATTCATTTTGCCATTAATTGTAATAATCCAGTGAGATTTTTGTTTGCACAAGGAGTCTGACAACAGCCAGTGCTCCACACAAAGATCTGATCTCACCATCATCCAGTCTGTCTGGAATGACATGAAGAAACAGAACAAACTGAGACAGACTGAATCCAGAAGAACTGTGGCAACGTCTCCAAGATGCTTCAAGAAACCTACCTGCAATGCTACAGTACTGTTAAAATGTAAAATTAGGATACTGTCAAAAATAATGTCATAAATAGATTCTCTTCATCAATTAACTTCTATTAACGAAAATAAATCAACATTTGGTGAGTCCCTCCTTTGCATTTAAAGCAGCTTTTTCCGAGGTGCACTTGTGCATAGTTTTTCAACTAACTTTGCAACTAGGTTTCTTGAACCATCTTGGAGACAATTAATGGCAAAATTAAAGGGGTATGATGTTGCTAAAAAGAACATTATTTTGTTTATTTGGTGTAATTAAATGTGTTTATGAATTTTAAGGTTCAAAAAACACATTATTTTCCACATACTGTACATTATTGTTTCTCCTCTATGCCCCGCCTTTCTGAAATGCAAAGCTCATCAGTCTTAAAAGCAAGGTGTGCTCTGATTGGCCAGCTATCCAGTGCTTTGTGATTGGCCGAATGCCTCAAGCGTGTGACGTAATGTTACGCCCCTTGTCATACTGTGCTTCGTGTCCAGGTCAGAACACCAGCAAGACAAGACAAACACAATAAAACACATTACAAACGAGCCATTTGTTGCATCCAGTGGGGACATTATTACAGATTATAATGACTTATACTGTGTTTTTGCGCCGCGCCGAGTAAACATTAAATCTGCATTTGGGATCAGAGAAACGACAAACAACAAGTTTTACTCGTCTACACTGCTCAAAACTCGCGTTTGAATCATCAGTGGCAAATCCTTTACATATGTAAACTTACTTATAGACTGTGAGTCAGAACAGCCGGCATTGTAGTTTTCTCTCCCAGGATCAGGAAACAGTCCTCCATAAAAAGTTCTGCACACTAAATATTTGGGTTGAACTGTTCTGGAACAGTGTTGTAAATACAACTTAACCACTGATTTCTAGTGACCTCTTTTGGGAGGCCAAACAAAGTATTTTCACTTTCACAATGAAATGGCATCTCCACAACATGGCGCCGGCGGCAACAGCAATAATCAAAGTTATGCCTTCTTTCTTTGCGTGAACATTTGGGCGGTGTTATGCATATTTTCCCACATCGTGACATAGACAGGGTGTGGTTGACTCTTAACTTTTATAAAGAATTTCTCTTTGGGTTTGAGACTTTAGTCTTTGCAACTTTACAGATCTTCTTTATGCACCAAGAGCTTGTAGCACTCCAAAGAGAAAGGAAAAATTTAAATTGCATCATATGACCCCTTTAATGTTTGGAAATGTAAACTGATATTTCCTACTGACACACTGCAGCAAACAATAGAAATAACTCACTGGTGAAATTACTAGTGTTCTAATAATTTTGCCCACCACTGTACCTTATTAACTGTAAATACGCAGAAAATTAGGAGTTTGAGGCAGAAGTTGTAGTTAATGGTTTTTGTCAATGGTGAGAATTGGATCTTAAAATAAAAATGTGAGCGGTTTTCCGGTTGCAATTCATGACAGGACTACTCAAATACCTGCTGTAATCACTCAAAATTTTGACCCCTGAGCAAAGTCATAGCTCAGCTTATTTCTAACATTTGAGCGATATACACCATGATTTAAAAGTTTGGGCTTGTTTTTTTTGTTATTATTTTAGTCTCTTATGCTTACCAAGGCTGCATTTTTAATCGAAATACTGTGAAAACAATAATATTGTGAAACATTACAATTTAATATAAATGTTTTCTATTTTAATATATTGTTCATCAAAAGTTCTACTCCAAGTGTGATGATTCAAAGCATTTACTGTCAGAAGAATCATTGGCTAAACAGTACTCATTCTCTCTCATCAGTTTTTTTTATTTTTTTTTTTTTCACATAATCCACGTTGTAACAATTCTTGCTGCTGATACAGAAAAAGGCCAAGTTCGGATACAGTATGTGCAGTTCTTGTGGTTAAGTGTGTATGTGGTCCTAAAAAACATCAGTGTGTGTCTGTGTAAGCCTTCTCTGATCTTCACACATACACGCTTACTCAAGGTCAGCCAAAGTTCACTTGGTTCAAGCAATCTGTGCTTGGTCTATCACCCTGTATGGATGCAAAACAGCACCTTCAACTTCATACTTATCAGATGTCTGGTAGACATGAAGTGAGCAGCAACTATCTTAAAAGCCCTGTTTGGATGGAACTAGTTTTCCCTGAGGAGTCAATTTAAATTTGTGTTTCACAGCCTTCAATATTGATTTGAATCCCTTCCAAATCTGTTTTTCTCACCCAACCTCGGGACAAATTTTGGTGCGTGTTATGTACTGTTTTTTTTCTACTCTGGGGTCCTCTGAGAAACCAAGTGACATCTGGGTAGGAATGTCTGTGTTGCGTCACAATGCTTCTCCTAATTTATTTTAACCTTCTTCGAATATAGCAGCTAAAGCAAAAAAAAAAAAAAAAAAAAAAATATATATATATATATATATATATATATATATATATATATATATATATATATATATATATATATATATATATATATAAATTTTACTGCCTGGTGAACCTTCAATATGGATTTAGACCTTTATGCCAACTTTCTGTGTAAAATAACAGTTGGTGGTTCAAGTACTGCTGGCATCGCATCCAATTTGAAAATAAAATTTAATCAATAAGAAAAGTTGCTGTTCAGAATTGCCACTGTAGAGCAGCGTCTGGTCTGATCCTTAACACCTATTAATTTTTTCTTTTAATTATGTGTATAATGTTAAACTAGCACATACTGTTTAAAAATGTTGGTGTATTTTAGTGGATTTCACATGATATACTGGTAACAATGTTATTATAATTAACTACTATTAAAACATTTTTTAGAAGTTAGAATAAAGCTTAAATAAAATAAAAAAAATAAATACAAGATAAAAAAAAAAAAAACCTAAACCCAAAAACATGGCAATTCTACGGAAGAGGATTAGGGCCAAGCAATAATAAAAAATAAAACCATCTCGAGATTAAAGTCATTATATTGCGAGATTAAACTCTTTAAATTTCGAGAAAAAAAGTCGAAATACAATCTTGAGACTAAACTCATGAAATATCGATAATAAAGTCGTTGTGTTTCGAGATTAAACTCGTTAAATTTCGAGAAAAAAAGTCGAAATACAATCTTGAGAATAAACTCATTAAATATCGAGAATAAACTCATTGTATTTCGAGAAAAAACTCGTTAAATTTCGAGAAAAAAAGTCGAAATACAATCTTGAGAATAAACTCATTTAATTTCGAGAATAAAGTCGTTGTGTTTCGAGAAAAATCTCGTTAAATTTCGAGAAAAATAATCGAAATAATCGTGAGAATAAACTCATTTAATTTCGAGAATAAAGTCGTTGTGTTTCGAGAAAAAAAGTCGAAATGAAATGTAGAGAATAACGCATTCGATCAGAGTTCATTGCATAGCCTATATCTTTCAGTAACAAAGAAATACTATCAACTTTAGCTAATTATGACACAATAATAATTAGCACACGAACTTTTAAAGAGAATTTGCAAGCGGCTAGGTCTTTTTAGAAGAAAAAAATCAGTCCAATTTGCGCGATGTAGGCTACTCGCTTTTGTCCAACATGAAATGACAACCAGAGGACAAATGCAAGGTTATCGCTGGCTTCACCCAAATGCACTCTGGCACTTGGACAGCTATGATAAATTAAAACCGTACGGCATTGCCATTAATGGCGTGTAATGTAATGAGTTTATTCTCAAGTTTATATTTCGACTTTTTTTCTCGAAATTTAACGATTTTTTTTCTCGAAACACAACGACTTTATTCTCGATATTTAATGAGTTTATTCTCAAGATTGTATATCGACATTTTTTTATCGAAATTTAACGAGTTTATTCTCGAAACACAACGACTTTATTCTCGATATATCATGAGTTTATTCTCAAGATTGTATTTAGACTTTTTTTCTCGAAATTTAACGAGTTTAATCTCGAAACACAACGACTTTATTCTCAATATTTCATGAGTTTATTCTCAAGATTGTATTTCGACTTTTTTTTCTCGAAATTTAACAAGTTTAATCTCGCAATATAATGACTTTAATCTCGAGATGGTTTTATTTTTTTTATTATTGCTTGGCCCTAATCCTCTTCCGTACAATTCACTAAAATAAGTTGAATTACTAGATGTAATAAAATGAAAAAAAAAAAACCTTTAAAATGTAATTTAACACAATGTAAACTACAATTAAAATGAATTCTTAATAACTGTTAATAAATATTAATAAATGCTATAATAGTACATAAATAATACTAATGTAACACCCAAAATCCAGACAATAAACATTCTTAGTAAAAACTACAGAGATCCAAATTCACAGACGTCTTTAGTTATCCTAGTTCAAACTTCATTTGCAAAGTCTTGGTTTTGATGGTTTATGCATGCTCTACTGCACAGGAGATGACTTTGGAGGAGAGACAGCTAATAATGGATCTGAACAAGTGTGATTTTGGGGAACTCCATGCTATGCATATAAAGAAGGTGGAAGCCAGGAAGAACTTGAGCAAAGAGGAGAAGTTGGTAAGTATTTCTTCATAACATCTGAATGTTTTAAATACAGTATAAATCAAAGTTACAATCTTTGCTCCTCGGATGTTTCTCTGAATTGATAAATGTTCTCCAGGTTAACAAAGAGGCCAATCAAAAAATTGTTGATGAGTATGGATACTGTGTGTTGGACCACCATCGTGAACGCATAGGGAACTTTAAGATTGAACCTCCAGGGCTTTTCCGAGGCAGAGGAGACCATCCTAAACAGGGAATGCTGAAGAAGAGGATTCAGCCTGAAGACGTCATCATCAACTGCAGCAAGTGAGGCTTTGTCGTAACAGTCCACTGTCAGCTTTGCTTTTTCAAGCTGTATTATATGTTCAGAAGTAGGATCATTGCTGTAGCACTCCGGCATGAATGCAAGGTCCAACAAAAGCACGTCACAGCTATTTTTCATAGAAAGTTCCCTTAAGAGCTCTTTTGAAAAAACAAACATATGCAATATCAAGTAATGTTTCACTCTGCAATCAGTGTGTTATGTTCAGAGGAAGTGTAAGGTTTGAATTTACCCCACAGGGGCTCTCGTATCCCAGAACCCCCAGCTGGTCATCGTTGGAAGGAAGTTCGTCACGACAGCACCGTAACATGGCTAGCAAGCTGGACAGAGAATGTGCAAGGATCTTGTAAATATGTGATGCTCAATGCCAACTCTAAACTTAAGGTATATATTATAGTCTCAGCTACAAATTCAAAGCTTTAGCGCTTAAACATCATTTATTATTTAAAGGTATTATTATGGTAACTAAATTTATATTTTATTAATCATTATTTTTATTTTATTTTATTTTTTATTCCTTTTTTTGCTCTAGAAAGAACTTACTGGAGTATAGTCATACCTTGATAAACCCATTCCAAAAGAACACTTATAAACAACAAATCATAGTTTTTGTTTTGTTTTAATGTTGGTCGGACAAACTTTTTTTATACAAGTTAAAGGTTCTTGGTCAGAATAAGCTGCAATCTTGGTGCAACTTCATGCAGTTAGTCTAAAGTCTGGGGATGTGAGTAATATTTTAGTGAGTACATTATTATTCACTTGATTAAAACGTACTTGTTGCCCTGTTCTTTCTCTCTGCCTGTACATTTCTTCATTTCCAACTCATCTACACCCCCTCCACACCCCCACACTCTCTCTCTCTCACACCTTTAATAATAAAAGATATTATATGACGCATCATTTTTAGCGCCGAGTCCGGGCCAATCAAACAGAACAGACGTGTATTCTCGCGTTCTGCCGAATCACGCTCACTTAGTTTCAGCTCAGCACCTCATCTTCACCTTCGTTCCACTCACTTCCTCTCACTAATTAAATTAGGAAGCAAAGCGATTCTTTTCATCAGAACTGAGTGATGGACACCTCTCAAGAAACTTAATTATAACTGAAGAAGAACAGATTCACAACACCGTCTCCGAACCGCCTCATCACTTTGCTTTTCTTTCCCGAATCCTTTCATTTGTCTGCTTCCTGTTGCTTTATATGTGCTGAATTAGTGAAGTTTAAATTATTTTACACTATGTTTTGTAACTATGCTGTTGCTGTGACAACAGAGTAACTAGTGGCTGGATTCAGACAAACCTGAGGTTGGTTTATCCAAAGGTATTTTTATTACTCTTCTCATTATAGAGTTTATTTTCTTTCTTAAAGATTACATTAATTCGTCATATGACCTTGTGTCTGTTATTTTGAAGTCATCTGTATGCTAGTAAATGTACTTTTAGCTAATATATAAGCCTTTTGATATTTTCTGTTCCCAACTTCCTGTAAAATTGAACAGGAAAGGCTGGCAAAAAAAGTCTTTAAGCTATTTTTTAAGTCTCTTATGAAACAGTTTACATCACCTCATAATTCAATCTGCTCCTTTGGAATAAGATGGTACTTTAAAACTGATCACTCATGGTGTGTCAGGATGAGCTGCCCCATGTCAGATCATTTGGTTTTTCTTTGTTACTTTTTTGTCTCCTGTAGGGTGAGAAGGATTGGGAAAAGTATGAGGTGGCTCGTAAACTGAAGACATGTGTGGATGCCATCCGAGCCCAGTACCAGGAGGACCTCAAGTCCAAACAGATGGGCACACGCCAGAGAGCCGTAGCCCTCTACTTTATTGACAAGGTCAGGCCACACAAACATAATTTGTGTACTTGCACTACATCACTGGGCTTTCAATCATGATGACTTTATTTTAGAAAGACCAAAGAGTTAGAGTGTACTGTAATCAGTTCATGTCAATTAAAATGCCTGGTGAGAATAAATACAGCAGAGATTGAGGAGATATCACAGAGGACAGCATGGTGCATTATTTCCTGACAAATTTATAAAACAAAGAAAAACACACAAAAAAATCCCCACTCAAAAAATTAGCATAATATTATACAGGTCCTTCTCAAAAAATTAGCATATTGTGATAAAAGTTCATTATTTTCCATAATGTAATGATAAAAATTTAACTTTCATATATTTTAGATTCATTGCACACCAACTGAAATATTTCAGGTCTTTTATTGTTTTAATACTGATGATTTTGGCATACAGCTCATGAAAACCCAAAATTCCTATCTCAAAAAATTAGCATATTTCATCCGATCAATAAAAGAAAAGTGTTTTTAATACAAAAAAAGTCAACCTTCAAATAATTGTTCAGTTATGCACTCAATACTTGGTCGGGAATCCTTTTGCAGAAATGACTGCTTCAATGCGGCGTGGCATGGAGCCAATCAGCCTGTGGCACTGCTGAGGTGTTATGGAGGCCCAGGATGCTTCGAATAGTGGGCTTAAGCTCATCCAGAGTGTTGGGTCTTGCGTCTCTCAACTTTCTCTTCACAATATCCCACAGATTCTCTATGGGGTTC
Source organism: Cyprinus carpio (assembly GCF_018340385.1). Lineage (NCBI taxonomy): Eukaryota > Metazoa > Chordata > Actinopteri > Cypriniformes > Cyprinidae > Cyprinus > Cyprinus carpio. Next base: position 19,932,515 of record NC_056614.1, on the reverse strand, counting down.
AGGTCAGGAGAGTTGGCAGGCCAATTGAGCACAGTAATACCATGGTCAGTAAACCATTTTGCCATTGGTTTTGGCACTGTGAGCAGGTGCCAGGTCGTGCTGAAAAAACGAAATCTTCATCTCCATAAATCTTTTCAGCAGATGGAAGCATGAAGTGCTCCAAAATCTCCTGATAGCTAGCTTGCATTGACCCTGCCCTTGATAAAACACAGTGGACCCAACACCAGCAGCTGACATGGCACCCCAGACCAATCACTGACTAAGGGGTACTTGACACTGGACTTCAGGCATTTTGGCATTTCCTTCTCCCCAGTCTTCCTCCAGACTCTGGCACCTTGATTTCCGAATGACATGCAAAATTTGCTTTCATCCGAAAAAAAAGTACTTTGGACCACTGAGCAACAGTCCAGTGCTGCTTCTCTGTAAGCCCAGGTCAGGCGCTTCTGCGCTGTTTTCTGGTTCAAAAGCACACGCCTGTGCACGGTGGCTCTGGATGTTTCTACTCCAGACTCAGTCCACTGCTTCCGCAGGTCCCCCAAGGTCTGGAATCGGTCCTTCTCCACAATCTTCCTCAGGGTCCGGTCACCTCTTCTCGTTGTGCAGCGTTTTTTGGCCACACTTTTTCCTTCCCACAGACTTCCCACTGAGGTGCCTTGATGCAGCACTCTGGGAACAGCCTATTCGTTCAGAAATTTCTTTCTGTGTCTTACCCTCTCGCTTGAGGGTGTCAATGATGGCCTTCTGGACAGCAGTCAGGTCGGCAGTCTTACCCATGATTGCGGTTTTGAGTAATGACCCAGGCTGGGAGTTTTTAAAAGCCTCAGGAATCTTTTGCAGGTGTTTAGAGTTAATTAGTTGATTCAGATGATGTTTTAATAGCTCGTTTAGAGAACCTTTTCATGATATGCTAATTTTTTGAGATAGGAATTTTGGGTTTTCATGAGCTGTATGCCAACATCATCAGTATTAAAAACAATAAAAGACCTGAAATATTTCAGTTGGTGTGCAATGAATCTAAAATATATGAAAGTTTAATTTTTATCATTACATTATGGAAAATAATGAACTTTTATCACAATATGCTAATTTTTTGAGAAATGACCTGTACGTTTTGACACATTTTCCCCCCTGTGGTTAACTTATAATGTTATTTGAGCTCTTTTGAACTGTGTGTTAATGAATTTTGATTACTGAAGCTGAGTTGCCAAATCAGAACAAGATATTTTTGCAACTTGGTTTCAATTAATGGTTGTTTTGGAATTAAGTTTTAAGTTACGACAGTTCACATAACAGTAACTTTATTTGCCGCAGTTTTACGTTAACTTTTCTCACAAGACCAAATTGCAATTGCAACTTTAAAAAATATATATATAATGAACAATGTTGCAATAATTTCTTGTAAATCTAATTATTTTTTTATTCAATTATTATTATTATTATTATTATTATTTATTTTATTTTTTTTATGGAAATATCTCTTAAAGGCAAGCATCTTTTCCTCAGTTTCAAAGAGTTCTGTGTTGAGATACTGGATCAAAGGTTAGATCCAGTATCAGAGGTTTCATGAGCCAGTTCTTATTACATTGGTACAACAGCTGTACCATACTGCAGTTTTCAGCCCACTGTCATATCCAAATGTTCACAAACAGCTAAGAGTTTTCACTAAGATGTTCTGGAGATGTAGTGTTGTGTCTGTATGAAGCAGGTGTATGTCTGTGTTAAACTCTTCAGCTGGCTCTGAGAGCAGGTAATGAAAAGGAAGAGGGCGAGACGGCAGACACCGTGGGTTGTTGCTCACTACGTGTGGAGCACATCACTTTACACGACACACTGGACGGTCAGAAGTGTGTGGTAGAGTTCGACTTCTTGGGTAAAGATTGCATCCGCTACTACAACAAGGTCCCGGTGACCAAAAGGGTAAGGATTTTTTAAGAGACGACCGATTGAGCTTGCTTGTATCTGTATTTCTGTGTCTGGTCTGTGTTTTGAGTTGTATAAATTTCTAATAATTCTATTAAATTTTGACAATATTCCATTCACGGGTTAAAATCTTTTTTTTTTTTTTGCCTTATTTGCATACTGAATTGTGCTTGATCTGTTCTCTCTTACATAAAATGCAAATCTAGACCTTTTATCAACTACCTCTTTAGAGCACCAGCTGAAAAAAAATGAATGTTTTATGGTAATTTTAGTCATAACAGGTGGGTTGTTGTTATTTTAGCACTGTTCATAGCTGTAGAAAGGATTGTTTCTTCACTGTTCACAAGCAGCAGGTCACATTAGAGGAAAAGTGTGAGATGTGTTATGCGCTCAGCCGCTGGAACTTGTTTGCTTGCATAGGCCTCATAATGTAAATGAGAGCATCTGAAAGAAGCTCATCAAGTGAAAATTAATTAGTTTCTGAACATCTTGCAAATTTATTTGGCGACAGGCAGACTGTGCGGAAATGTCAAATATAATTGCAGGTATGGTGAAAACCAACCCCTACTTCCTCATCACCCTGTTATAGGCATAATGAATAACAATCTGGATAATGAATAATCATCTGAAGCTGATCTTTGGTTTTAGATTCATTACTGTAAATATGCTGTTATTCCTTTTCTGTTATTTTAATAAAATAAATGTTCAGGCGTCTGAGGCTGCATTAGAAATCCTAAATCCTAATTTTAGAAATGAAAATAAAAACAAGAATGCTTTAAAGGAAAATAAATAAATATTTAAGATCCTGCACTATTTTTAAGTCACTAATTAAGCCAAGTTGTAACATTGATTACATAATTCCTTTATTGAGTTTTGATTTACTTCCACTTTCAGAGCATCTCAAATCATGCTGGAGAATATTATCATCTGGTTTTACATGAACTCAAGTGTTGCTGTCAAACAAACAAACAAATACTAAGACATTGTAGAATTCACTTTAATGTCCCAGTCCAAGTTTTTACTAAAACTATTATGCTGATAATATAACTTGTAATGAAAAATGTTCAGCTGTATTACAAAAATGAAAAAAATAATCATTTTCGTTAATGGTCTGAGAATTTTGGACCTGCGATATCTGACCATATTAGGGTGAGTGTTGAATATGTGATCATATTAATATTGATATCCCCTCTGTGTGCTTATTAGACAGGACGGTCAGCATATGAATCAATCATTAGTACCATACGAGCGTGTTAAATTGGGGGAAAATGTTCCAGAAATATAAATACTGTCATTGCTTGACGAGCGATCTGTTTACTTTCTTCTTCATGCATTTGGCTCAAGGATAAATTGTTATTCAAATGAGACTGATTTAAAAGCACCACATCTGCTACCATTAATTAGTTCCATGCATATTTTAGCTGGTTTATTTAGTAGGAGTGGAGGAAAACAGGACTTCTGCGAAATGTCAAATATAATTGAGAGTGCCTCTCCCTCTCTTTCCTTTCCTCTCAACCTCGGTTCTGTGCATACGATAAACAAGCTAACATGTGTTTTCTGTTTCAGGTTTTCAAAAACCTCAAGCTTTTCATGGAAAACAAGCAAGAAGGAGACGACCTCTTTGATCGACTCAATGTGAGTGTAATGTTCTGAAACAGCGGCAGAATCATAGATTTTTCATTCTGAGGGATACAATTCTCGAGAGACTTGCATCATAAAAGCTCTCACTAAAGGATGGTAGTTTTTCTTTTCAGCCTGTTTTTATATATATATATATATATATCATATATATATATATATATATATATATATATATATATATATATATATATATATATATATATTTATATATTTATTTCAGTCTTAATTTTTGCAGCCGAAAGATTCTTCCCTCATTGAAGGACAGAGAGACAAATTGTGAGAGAAAATTGTAAAACTGTGTGTGTGAGTGAGAGAGAGAGAGATAGAGAGAGAGAAATGTGCCCTTTCAGTGAGGTCAGGTTGGTAATGGTGGCCCATCGTGGAGGGGGAACGTTAATCTGTACTTTGGGCTCTTCCGATTGTCTCGGTGGAAGGCCGAGCGAAGGGGTGAACGAGAGAGGGTGCGGCAGAGTAATACTGGCCCTCTTTCACAAAGTGCTGCAAATCTTATTACATGCTGATGTGCTTTTAAGCTTGTGTGCTTAAATGTGTGCATATATGATGCTCAGAAAAAAATAAGTGTCTTTAACTTGGCTGAACCCTCAATAGAACATACACTGTTTTATAGATTACACATAGTCAGATGCAGTCATTTACCTAGCTATCTAAACAGAAACATTTTAATGAGAATGCTTGCATAGGAGGATACGAATGGAGTATTTAACTCACCTATTACTTGTTCTATTACTTTTATAAGAAGTCTGTGGTAAGATATGCATACATTAAAATGGGAGAAAATATACCATAAAAGTTTTTTCATAAAAATTCTATTTATATATATATATATATATATATATATATATATATATATATATATATATGTGAAAGTGATTCAAGATTTTAATTGATGTGATATACAGCCAAGTATGGTGACCCATACTCAGAATTCGTGCTCTGCATTAAACCCATCCAAAGTGCGCACACACACAGAAGTGAACACACACACACACCCGGAGCAGTGGGCAGCCATTTATGCTGCGGCGCCGGGGGAGCAGTTGGGGGTTCGGTGCCTTGCTCAAGGGCACCTCAGTCGTAGTATTGCCGGCCCGAGACTCAAACTCACAACCTTAAGGTTAGGAGTCAAACTCTCTGGGTGCTTTCACACCTGCCTCATTTAGTTCAGTTGAATCGTACCAGAGTTCGTTTCCCACTTTGGTGCGGTTCGTTTGGGCAGGTGTGAAAGCAGCAATCGCACTCGGGTGCGCACCCAAAGGCGGACCAAACAAGCGTACCGAGACCTGCTTGAAGAGGTCGTCTCGGTACGCTTTCAAATGAACTCTGGAGCGGTTTGTTTGTGGTGAGAACGTGATCCGACTTCGAACAGACCCAACTGCAAAAAGTACTGATCATTTTTGGACTAAACCAGCTGCTGTAGTCAGCTGCGATGTGCATTATGGGATGAGGAAGTGTTTGTTGACAGTTTGCACTTTAGTATGGCAGCTTGTGGATTAATGCACGCCTCCGCTTGAAGTTACGAGCGATGCCCGCTCGCCGTTTGCAGTGCATTAGAACGTTGTTTTCAAGCCGCATCCGCGCTTCATTATAGAAATGTATTGTTTGCATATTGTGGTGTATACAAACAATTTAATAGATTATGGCCAGGGACAAAACCAGCCCGCGCAGTCATCTCTCCATAGTTGTGTTGTCTCAGTGTTGTTTGCTGGCTTTTCCTCTTATGTTGGAATTTTCCCGCACGTAAATTCTGACCAATCGAAAAGCAGTTTAG